>NC_045169.1:24198581-24213581 GCF_900700415.2 Clupea harengus | reverse complement strand
AAGAGAGAGAAATAGGATAGATGCAGAAAGAGAGAGAGACAGAGGAAGGAGAGAGCACATAAAGAGAGAGAGAGAGAGAGAGCGTTTTTGTGCTGAGGAGCGTTAACGGGTGCCAGGAACTGTTCCCCCTCTGCTCCTCACCCAGTTGGTGATTTACAGCTCCCTACAGAGACGGAGAGAGGGAGGGAGGGAGGGAGAGAGAGAGAGAGAGAAAGAGCCAGCGCAGCAGGGGGAGAGGAAGAGAGAATATAATCCCCCTATGGATGGCTCCTTCCTTCCATTTTTATATTCCACTTCTTCCTCCTATTTTATTAGTCCTTCTCTAAAACATATTTTCTACTGTCAGCAATCACCTCTCTCTTTCTCTCTCTCTCACCCTCTCCCTTCTTATCTCTCTCCCTATCTCTCTCTCTGTGCACCCCTCTCTCACACACACACACACACACACACACACACACACACACACACACACACACACATACACACACACACACACTCTCTGCCCCCTCCAGGCCTCACTCCCCTTATATCTACTGTGGAGGTCAGACAATGTCTCCAGGGCAAGGCAATCAGCCATGGTACTCTCGTTGTACGTGAGATGATCTGTTTCCACTTTCGACACAAATAGAAGAGATCCAGGGCTGTTCCTCTTCAGCTAGTGCCTGTCTCTGTGATGATCTTCCTCTTCAGCCAGTGCCTGTCTCTGTGATGATCTTCCTCTTCAGCCAGTGCCTGTCTCTGTGATGATCTTCCTCTTCAGCCCGTCTGTCTCTGTGATGGTGTTCCTCTGCTCTATTTTCTTCCCTCATATATTTGGCTATTGGTAAACGTGTCGTATGCATCCCTCGCAAATGTCAGGCGTTACCATTCTTTCCTTCGTATATTTGGCTTTTTGTAAACGTGCCGTATGCATCCCTCGCCAATGTCAGGCGTTATTATTTTTCCCCTCCTATATTTGGCTATTTGTAAACTTGTTGTATGCATTCTTCTCAAAAGACAGGCGTTATTAAATGTACCTTTAATGGGATTGAAACCGGGGCATTAGCAGAGCAGAGCAGGGCAGATGAGTCACATTCGCTCTTGGGGTTCAATGTTGCTCTAAATACCTCTCCTTTTGTTCTCGCTCTCTCTTTCTTTCTCTCTCACTCACTCCCTCTGTCCCTCTCTCACGACTCTCTCTCTACCTCCGATCAGGTGAACTTTAGATAATGACATCGATGTCCATGATTTCCTGCCTAATGCATGGAAAATGGGTTATTGACAACATTGGCAATGCCATTACACAAATGTGTTTAGAGCCATTAGTGGACACAGTGTCACAGTGTGCTGTGTGTGTGTGTGTGTGTGTGTGTGTGTCTCCCTGTCTCTCTGTGTGTGTGTGTGTGTGTGTGTGTGTGTGTGTGTGTGTGTGTGTGTGTGTGTGTGTGTGTGTGTGTGTGTGTGTGTGTGTGTCTCTCTCTCTCTGTGTGTGTGTGTGTGTGTGTGTGTGTGTGTGTGTGTGTGTGTGTGTGATACAGCAAGTGATGGAGACAATGCTGACGTCACGCTGGCTGCTGCAGCTGTAAAGTAGGTCAGTCATGCCTGTGATGTCACCGCCTGTGGATCCAGCTCAGTGGCCAATCACACAAGAAGCACACCCCCCAATTCTCCCCTGCAAAAAACACACAGATCAGCCCCCTCCCAAAACTCTGCAGTGACCACACACACACACACACACACACAGAGTCAGTCACACACACACACACACACAGAGTCAGTCACACACACACACACACAGTCACACACACACACACACACAGAGTCAGTCACACACACACACACACACAGTCACACACACACACACACACACACACACACACACAGAGAGAGACACACACACACACACACACACACACACACAAACACACACACACACACACACACACACACAGAGAGACAGGGAGACACACACACACACACACACACACAGTCACTCACAGTCACACACACACACACACACACACACACACAGAGTCAGTCACTCACACTCACAGTCACACACACACACACACACACACACACACAAAGTCACTCACAGTCACTCACAGTCACTCACACACACAGACACACAATCTGTGCCATACATGCATACACACATTCAACCACTTAGAGTAAGTGTATACTCACATAAACTCTACCCATGCATTCCTAATGTTAACACACTTCCTGAATCTCCTTCCATGTTAAAAGTTGAGACACTGTTGCTGGTGCACTTACCTAGAGCATGCATTTAAGAAAAACCATGACATGAATGGTCACAGGATAGACACTTGCTAACTCGACTGTAGATGGAGCTAACTAACTAACATGTCCGTCTACTCAGTGTCGCACATGCGTGCAGACACACACACACACACACACAGTCCACAGGTTTACTGCAAGTTCCTCCTGCACTTTCCTGTTTGAAAAAAAACACACATCCTGTAGGTTTGATCTTTAACAGCTGTGTGTGCAGCTGTTTTTTTTACCTTCCTGTGAAAAGTTGAATATACACTACCAATATTACTGTGACAAAACATATGGCATTCATGAATGCAAAAACAAAACGAGGCTCACAATCCTGCTGCGGACTATGTGGCAAGCAACCAAATAAGGAGGGTACACAGAAGAGCATGTGTTATATTAGACACTGCACGAGCATGGCATCAGGTATCAATCTTTAAATAGGTGTCTTGGGTCATAGCTGTGTGCTCCAAACTGAACGCATGTGTTCTATTAGACACTGCAAGAGCATGTCATCAGGTATCAACCTTTAAATAGGTGTCTTGGGTCATAACTGTGTGCTCTAAACCGAATGCATGTGTTATATTAGACACTGCAAGAGCATGTCATCAGGTATCAATCTTTAAATAGGTGTCTTGGGTCATAGCTGTGTGCTCCAAACCCAATGCATGTGTTCTTGCAGCTGACAAACTTCCCATGGGGAAGATTCGAGAGAGGAATCTTAAACAGATTCCATGTCTGAAATAATTAAGATGATTAAGGTGGAGTCAATATTAATACACTCATTTGGACACGACTCCACATGCCGAGGGAGGTCCCTTGTTTTGGCCCAGTTTTGAAAAGTCTACACATAAGAGCAGCCGATGTATTTCATAGTGAACAGACCCCTTCACCATGTCCTGTGAGTTTTACTCCCATGCATCACAACCCCTGGGTCTACCATCTCTTTCTGCCCCTGGAAAGTTCATGTGTAAAATCTACCAGTATTCTGCTGGTCTGGATGGGGATAAAAAAATAGAACACTGGCCAATGACAGGAGTGTTGAGAGGAGCACCGCACACGCACACGCGCACACACACACACTCACACACACTCACACACTCCCACACACTCCCACACACACACACGCACACACACTCCCACCCCTCCATACCAGTGGCTGTTAATGGGAAAACCAGATTATGCCGTGCACCTGCCCACAGTGTTGCCATGGCAGAGAATAGGCACACCTGATTCAGTTTATCATCATGTTATTATGCACTAATCAGACCCACAGTTGGGCCTGATGCTATCAAATGTGCTGGAGCTAAACGCTTACAGCCACTCCAGAAACAGACATGAAATGATTTTTATTATTTTTACTTACTGCATACACACAGTGCACTAACATGACATGTTTTGATGTTTCATAGCTTGGCTAGCTTGTTTCCACTTACAAAGCTGAGCGGTATTACATCTCATGATCACTATCTAGGACTTCTCTGCACATATGCGGCACTTCTTTCTCATTTTGTAAAGTATACACAATGTGCGATTTATTACCCTAGCGATATTACTATATCCTGGCGATATAAGTTATTTTAGACAATGTTTTTTTTTTTTTTTTTAACACAGCTTTAGTTGACACAAGACATATCTGGTCAGTGTCAGGAGTCTTCCATTTTAGCCCAGAAGGGAATGAGTGTGTAAGCTGTTGCAGACTGTGCTGCAGATACGGTACCTTCAGGCACATATGCTTTCAGGGAACTTTTTAAAGGTTCTGCGCATCTTATGGTTTCATAGACGCAGCACGTATGTTTTACTTCTGTATCTGAATACAGAGATTCAAGTTCCAAGCTACCAACATTAGGATTTCTTACATGTTCTGTACATTTTATCACACAAAAAGTTGTGATTGTTGTCCTCAAGATAAACTGCTGAGTCAACACATTTTAAATAAACAGTTCTGGAATCCTTGATCATTTTCAACTATGTCCATTTCTATCCATTGCTATCAGGGATCCTTTCAAATGTTCTGCACATCTGATGATCTTATGGACACAAGACGTATGTTATTTTCTGTATCTGAATACAGATATAATAAAGTTCCACACACCAGTGGTGTCATTCCAATTTCCTAAATTTCCCTCTGGATTAGTAAAATATAATAAATCTATCTATTCCATAATTTCTTCAGTCCTGCAGTAAGTATGGGCTTTCTGCCACACCACCTTACTTCTCCTGCTGGCTGTGGAGATGTCTTGGGTACCTCAGGGCTTTCTGCCACACCACCTTACTTCTCCTGCTGGCTGTGGGGATGTGTCAGTTTCCTTTTTGGATCTCAGTCATGACTACCAGATCTTTACTAGGAAGTTGAGCAGGATATCAATTTGTGATAACCCAAGCCCTTAAGACCATAACTAGACATTGTGGTAGCTCTAAGATTATATGGTAGGTGGTAGATTCCATTAACCTGATGGGTAATTATTATCAGTTAGTCAGTAGAGTTAGTAAAGGCAAGAAACCAAAATCAGGATTTCTTACATGTGCTGTATATTGTGTGTCACACATACATTTGTGATTGGCTCAGCAATTTATCTTGAGGATGACAAAGACATTTGAAATGAACAGCTCTGGACTCCTTGATCATTTCCAAAGATGTCCATTTGTTGAAGCCTGACCAAAAGGAAATTGCCCCCTTGTGCAATGATAAGGAAGAAGGGAACAAGAGAAATGTTCAGTGAGAAACACTCACGGTAGTATACAAACACACACACACACACACACACACACTAGTATACAAACACATATACACATACACAGTAGTATACAAACACGCACACACACACATACACAAAAGTATACAAACGCATACACACACACACACGCACAAACTAAACTGACAGGTCCAAGAGAGACGAGCCCACAAATAAGTCAATCAAAACACGGAGAAACAGGAAATGAAAGTCTCAGTGGGAAACAGAACACAGGTGCTGGAGGAGGGGAATGGAGAAATGGAATGTTTCGCAACAATTTATTGCAGGAAGTCAGAGCACCCCCCCCCCCCTTATCCAACCATGCATAAAGGCTTACCATTTCCTCTTTCTTGAGCCAAACATTTAAACAAGGCGGACATAATTTTATTTATTTGTTTTGTTGCTTTGAAGAGCCTGTTCAAAGTTATACATTGATGTAAATAAAATTGAATTGATGTGGATAAGACCAGACATTTAGGACTGGCCAATATGGAACTTTACTCAACACTCAACCACCTTTGGTATCTGAAAAAGGTATTTTCTAGCTAAAGCACACATACACACACACACACACACACACAGCAAAGCAAAACTGTTTAAATGCACTCAGTAAATGGCTGTGAGATTGTAGTGACAATATTGCCCCAATGTATTCCTGCCTATCCCTCACATCATAAGGTCCTTCTCCCGGTGGAACTGGACGTCGTTCCCATGCCAATTTTGCTCCTTCTCCCGATGGAACTGGACGTCGTTCCCATGCCACTCCTGCTGGTGTTGCGTTCGGCACTCTGCTCGTGCAAGTTGGCTTGTCTGGTGAGACAACGGGGACAAATTAGTGTCTGCCAGATACTGGGACCGCCAAAGCCAGAGCCATTGGATGGTGCACAATGGCAATCTGTAACTGGGCTGCTCCTGCTGAAAGGGAAGGCATCCTAGCGCCTGGTGCAGCGCACCCAAAGGGAACCGAATGGATCTGATAGGTTCTTTAAAAAGCCCAGTTTGGTGGTTATCTGCCAGAGAGTCAATTGGTGCAAAACCGCAACAAAGTGTCAAATCATGTGAAATGTAACCAGCGCCCTCCACCCCAGACACATAATCGCTTTAGCGTGAACTAAACAGGCTTCTTGTAGAGAGCTTTCATCGAGCATTAGGAGTGTTTTGATAAATACCTCCCAATAACTACGGGTCCGGAGGTTCAAAAGGAAGGTTTGCCTCTTTGAAAACAATACGATAGTGGCACCAGGGCCACAGATGCCTGGTCTACACATCAACAGTTTCTTTGACAACTTCAGCCACAGGTCGTCAACACGTTTGACTGTGGCCTTATCAAATGCCCGATTATGTCTCCGCTTTCCTCTCCAACAGCCCGAGCGGCGGTCGACTCCCTGCTCAGCGTGCAGTAATGTGTGGTTTGAGGGAAAACATAACAACTGGCCAGGAGAACCTGAGACCCACGCTTCCTGAGCCGGTGTTTGGACTGCAGAGGCAGCTCTGACACCCCATTGTGTCGCAGCATGGGTGGCTCTCAGTCAGTGTATGTTGTGATGGTGAGGGACTGGCCTCTGCCAAAGTCAGGTCAGAGCGGCTGGGAATACCCCTCGGGACCAAAACACACACACACACACACACAGACATTTACAACACATTTACAAACACTAAAGCAAAAACTAAAAACATAAATATTAAAAGACTAAATCGTCAATAACATCCATGTACACAAATTGCATGCTGGACTCACACACAATTCATTTTACATTTCAAGGGCACACACACCAGCATGCATAACAAACCTCTGTTTATTTTAGGCTCGTGTTTATTTAAGCCAAGTGGAGACTGGGTTCTTTGAGATATACTCCTTTAAGTCTAAGCCACAAGGAGCACATTGTGTGCTGAATATATGGGTCAGGATAGGGTATGCGTCTCTGTGCCATTACCCCAAATACTCTTGGCTGAGAGAAAGGACATGGTCAGGACACTGGTGCAGAGCTCTCCAGAGGGCATTGAGTCAAAGCAACATGGCTGCTACAAATCAACTATTTCAAGACTTCCGTGTTACAAACGAAGCCTTAGAGGTGCTGACCAAACAAAGGAAGCGGTAAACAAAGGATGGAATGAATTTCGCTAAGCAACGGCAATGTAAACAAATGATATTAAAGGTTGTAAACAGACTAAATACATGCAACGAAATGCACTGACTCTTTAAGGGTATAATGCATGTTTAACACATCAACAAAGTGAGGTGAAATCATTGGTTTGTTGACAATATAGTACCTAGACACCTAGACAACTCACAACAGGACTTAAATGAATCTAGAACCACGTTTTACACCAAATAGATCGACCTTTCTTTTTTATTCATAGCAGTGTTCTCTGGGGGGACAGACACCCCACATGGGGTAACTGCGGGTAACTAAGAAAAACATGACTCAAGATTCAAATAACTAAAACAACGTGTCAAAAAGCAGACGAGAACAAAGCAGGCATTCAAAGTTCGGGCACTGTGGATGAGGCCAGTGTTCACCAGATATTTCTGGACAATGACATCCTAAGGACTTTGAAGGTTGTTGATATCATAGAAGTTTATTAAAAAAAAAATAAAGTCGTGGCCTCAATTGCTGGTGAGTTGGTACACAGTGTCACCTTGTACTGCCTTTTTGTCTAAAGTCACAGAGACGGATGCAATGCTGTAGTCAGACAGTGTCCTTAAGATCACAAAGGGGGGTTTGTTGTAACATTTCCCTCCATTTGCACACAACGGAAGCATGCATGATAGTTAGAGTAACTGGTTATGAAGACAAATGACTCCATGGTACACTGAACCATACAGGTTGAGTTCATGGATCACAACAGGGAACACCAGGAATAAGACTTACTGCACTCACACACCCCAACCCAAACACATCTAGAATATAGGACATATGTGTACTGGGGACAGGGAAGCTAACTTGAGGATGCCATTTCATGTGGAAGGCACATTTCATTTTTATTTTTTTTTTGCCTGGGGCCTGCCACACTTATGCCCCCTTGACATTGAAACCATGAAAGTATGGCACTGTTAAAACTCCACGCACCAGTTCATCAACAACAACATTGAAATACAGTACACATGTCAGTTCATCAACAACAGCATAGAAATACAGTACACATGTCAGTTGTTACAAGACACTTTGGCCAGTCACATGGCTTTTAAAAAAAGTATGCCAGTGTGCCAGGGATGGCCAAGACTGATGTTCTGTCACGGCCTGGGTTCAACAGAGGGGTCTCGGGGTTCACCAGCGGCTGTTTGGAAAACTGTTTCGTGATCAACACCTCAAAGAAGTAGGTGAGCACTGTCAGAGGGAGTTAGGAAGACGTCACGGAAGCCCCTGGAGTAAACATTTCCTTCAGCCCCACATTTCACCTCTTTGCCTTGTATCACGGAAGAATCATAATCGTTGTAATATTGTCTCTTATAATTAACTTAAAGACTGATTATTCAGGTAATCTTGGTATCTTGTTTGGTTGGCATTGGTTTGTTTAGACTCTGACAAGGCCAATTTTGTGTTCTGCCATGCTAACTCAGCTGCAAACGTTAAGACAAAAAGACCTATATTTTTCTGAGAAACAGAGCTAAGGTAATATGGGGATGCGCCAGCCCCGCCCCCTTCTTCTGCCTTTATACCAAATCAGTTCTGTCAGAAGCTGATAAGAACAGCGAACTGCTGCATAGCCTGTGGGGTCTAGCCATGAGTGATACACACACACACACATAAACACGCATCACGGACGCTCACGAAATGGAGCGGTGTTCATTACACTTCAAGATCGTTAAAAATTCATGTTATTGTTGTCAAAGAACAGGTGTCAGCGCAGAATTATTGTAGACTGTATTGTAGACACCTGCCGTGGTCTAAAAACAATACTACATACAAAACACCGGATGAAACAACATGCTCCATGCTTGTGTGGTCAAACAGCATAGGCCTGTCGCTTATCCCAGTGCACGCATGTGCTTGCATATCTGGCAAACCTGACACATCAAGTCGGAGGAGAAGGTGGGAATGTCATTTTTAGATGACCATTACCAAACCCTCCAGGCTCGCCAAGTTTTCATCACAGTTTCCACAGAACACTTTCTTCCGAGACCGACGTACGTCGGTTTCATAAGTTATTCCTAAATTTTTCTCTCGGTCTCTGCTTAGTCTCGAATCGCAGGTAAACAATTGGCAGAGACCCCAATCGTCTGTTGTTTTCTCCCAATCGAGCCTAACCCACAGCTGTAACCAGAACCTTGGAATGCATACACGTTTTGTTCCACTAGCGTCTTCAACAACGAGCACCTACCATTTCCGAAAATAGGGGGAGTGAACAAACGCTTCGTATTAACACAAACCAGTCCAACAACTTTACAATTTAAGATGAGTTAAAGAAGCGGTTTGTAGGACATTTTAGCCACACACTCGAAAACACAGGGAAGACTATATTTACACCGCACATATGCTGGTTTTGTTGTCCACTGGGATCCCCCTTGCTCTTTTTAAATTAACTTCTACCGTGTTACTTGATTGACGGCTCCATATTTTCTGTTGAATTTTTTTTCTGTTGCTCGAGAAAGAACAAAAAAAAGCGGGGATAATTTTGAGAGGGAGACAGAGCGGTGGAAAAATAACGACGGTGGTGGAAAGTGAAAGGCAAAGAAAGAGTACTTTGAACAACCGAAGGGAAAGAGCTGAAAACAACAGCTCCGACGCACTGGAGTCGAAGTTGTGCCATTTACACATTTAGTTATTTTGCATTTCCCCATCATCAATTTTTTTGTTGCTTTCAAGGTAAGTTGCTTATTACCATTTTCGAACCTACAGCCTAAACAATATTTGCCGTGTGTCAGTGGCCATTTTATTCTGAAAGCTAAGAGCCGACTTCATCGACTTATCGAACTTATTGTGTGCTTTTGTCAGTATCCATCTGAAATGTCTGCGAATATGTGTGGTTGTAATAATCCCTGGTGTGCTTCATCAGTCAGATCACGTAGCCACGTCTATTACCTTTGTCTGCTTTCTAAACGAATCTATTCTTTTGTTCTAGAATTTGTCTGTTCCAAAAATGTCTATTTAGTTATTGTGATTAAAGCATGACCCAAATATCTTCTCATTGACCATTAGGATACTGCAGCTACGCCAGTATGACATCGATCAATAATAATAACAATAACAACAATAATAATAATAATATATTTAAAAAAAAATATTATTCATATTATTATTATCTTCGGCTTCAAATCATATGAGGGTGTGTTGGCATGTATGTGAGTGGGTGTGTGTACTGTCTGAGTAAGTGTGTGTGCACAGGCATGTTTTTGTCGACGCACGTGTGGTGTTGCCACTGATGGTCTTTGTTTCGCTCGTTAAATCCCTAGTGAAGAGACAGCGGACGTCTGAGAGAGCTGAGGAAAGTGAAAAAAGGGCGTTTGGAAAGAAAAGGAGACAGAGAAGGTTGCATGTGACAACCGCGCGGAATTGCATACTAGTTTGAAGGCAAATTGATAACCAGGCGTCAAATCACGCCCGTCTCCATAAGCAGCAGGCAATGGGACAGACTCCTCCGAGGGAGAACGATAGTAATATGATGATAGGCTACATACAGACAGCAATAAACTGAAGTGTTTTTGTAGGCATTACTGGTTGAGGATTAGGACCACATATAGGGACGACCACACAAGTGTTTTGGCGAGGCTTGATTTGGACATTAACGCTGTTTAGAGACACTTCGGGATTTCACCGATTCATTGTTTTGTTCTGTGCGTGCGAGCGTGCGCGCGGATTGATCAACACAGGCTGGCTTTTAACAAAGTGTGCATGTGTGTGCGCGCGCGCGCGCCCAATTGTGAGTGTGTGTTGTGTTTGTGATCAGTAGACATGGGATAGGCTGCTTTGGGTGGAGGGGGCGTAGAGGGTCATGGACTGGACGCTCAAAGATGGTAGTGCTGGCTGCCTGTGAGAGGATGTCACCGGGGGGTGAATGTGTGTCAATGTCAAACGGAGGTGTGTCGCTCACAAGGTTGACTCATCGTCTCTCTCATTCCCTATCCTCTCAGCGCCTTCACTGACCGTCAAAGGCGACTCTAAGTGCATATGAAGTAGTGAGGGCGAGATAGCCATACTGTTGCAAAGCTGTCACTAAATGTCTGTGGTGCATTCGTGATAATTAGTACACTTAACAATGCGTACACATTTTGATATGCAATCGCGGAGACACAGGCTCACGTCCGCACTCAAAGACACAGCACACACACACACACACACACACGCACACACACACACGCACGCACACACCGCTGTCTCGATCACTCTTCAGACTGTAGCCGACTGTTGCGCAGCTGGTGGTATCTACACCACTCGCAGTGACTCATCCCATCCATACGGAATTTAAAGATAACACGGCTCATCCGTGCCTCGGAGCTCAGACCCAGATAGCGCACCGTAAGACGTGCCACGCTCAGAGATTGGCACTGAGTCTGACCAGTGGGCGGATGTGCCGCTGTGGCAATTTTCAGTGTGGTATTTCAGTGTGGTATTTTTAAGGTGTTTTTCTCCTGCGCTATTAATGGATCATGCATTTAGGGGTCCGGAATTTCTACCCCTCCTCACGATGCTACTCTTCACAGCCCGACTTAATTCCAAACCACAGGGCCCACAACTCTACTATAACCGGCAGCCCTCTCTCTCTCTCTCTCTCTCTCTCTCTCTCTCTTTCTCTCTTTCATGTCCAGAGTCCATATACTTTTACACATATTGAGGATCTGTCACCTTATATCTCTTCTTTTTAAGCCTCCCAGCACACAATATGTTCTAAACATCCACATACTAATCATAAATTATTGTTTAGTTATTGACTTGACACACACACTTTTGTTTTCGTCACAGCCAAACTTGTAAAGAACCATTGCTGTCACAGATTATCCTCATGTATGCTATTGGGAGAATAAGCAAGTCATTGCGCTGTGTGGTTTGTCGGTCATCAAAGATTTTTACTAGAACATCTTGCTAGTTCCCCTTCTTAAATCCAACCAAGTGGAACTATAGCTAAGTTGTTGTGTTTCAGCACCTTGGCTAGCTCCTAGAACAGTACAGTGGCACTGACAGTGGTGCCGAAAGCTTCACTTTAGCTTGATAGTAACTCACTTTTTTTTATTGAAAGCAATGACTTTGAATGTCCATGTACTCAAAATTATATTTCAGAATGATTGTATCCCTCATAAGATTAGGCTGTGTTATCCACATAGATAGTTGGTACATTTATTGTTGATTGCAGCATCAAAAGATTAATTACAATAGGCAGGGGAAAATCCACTTTTAACCCCAAAATGTGATATGATGGCATATAATAGGCCTACATAAGGGATAGCTGGTCAGGCATAGTGTGTAGCTTTCTCCACAAAGTCCATTATTCCCATACACCAGTTAACTTCAAAGTTATAATCTCACTAAGACTGCACGTATTACCTATGACCATATAGATCGACCGTTTCCCTTAACACGTGAAGCGATTTAGGTGCAGAATCAATCCACTGTGAACAATATGTGCAGTCGTTATGGTTACTATAGTCCACAGTGTCTGATAGTGAACAGTGATTAAACATTTGACAGGTTCTGTTTGTATAGTGTCCCGCACCTGGATACCACCCAATCAGGAATGACTTTTTTCTGTTTTTAGTGTCTTGGTTGGTAACATATTCTTCTGTGTAATCTACGTGTAAATTGTGTTTTCAGTAGGGCCATACACTGAAATGTGAGCCATCAATCAGCAAACGTAGTAGACCTACCTTCTTAATGCTTTCATACACACAATTAGGGGTGGGAATCTCTTGGCACCTCACGATTCGATTCGATTCCGATTCAGAGGTCAACGATTCGATTCTAAACCGATTCTCGATTCTAAACCGATTCTCGATTCTAAACCGATTATCGATTATCAATTCTAAACCGATAAAACGATTATCGATGCATCTCAATTTTTAAAACATTTGAGTTTGCTACTTAGAGTCTCAAATCACTTCCTACTTTGTGTTTGATAAATCAACAGATCTATTTTTTATTAGAGAAAAAGTTTTTCCTTGTCACAATTATGACTTTCTATGAACAATGCAATAATCGATGCAGCTTGCATTTCAACACAAAATAAATGTGTAAAAAAAAAAAAAAAAAAAAAAAAAATATTAATTTAAAAAAAAAATTTTTTTTTATTAAAAAATCGATTATGAACTTTTCTGAATCGAGACAGAATCGTTCTAAAGAGAATCGAGAGAAATCGAAAAATCGATTTTTTCCCCCACCCCTACACACAATAGTGTTGACATCCTCACACGTGCAGTTGTTATGATAATGTTGCATAACAATGGTGGATGCTCTTCTTCGTCTCTGATCCATGGATGGAGTGTTTTATAACCCCCCAATGTAATCCAGGGTAATTCAGTGGACTACTTTACCACTTTTCAGTACCGCAATAGTTTTCTCCAGATTGCTTTTGGAGTTGCTTAAGTAAGGCATAATGGCCGTCGAGGTGTCCAGTTATGACACAGTATTGGGTGAGGCAGAGGCAAAGAACACCACGACACAAAGCGATGTGGAGTTTCCTCTGTCAGATCCAATATCCCAGATGTAAAAGGCCAGTGGACCACGGCCGGCCCATTGGGACCCGAGCTGGCAGGCCGCTGGCCTTTTGCTCATCGGTTTTCGGGCGGTTCACTGGTGAGTCACACTGCCCACCGTTTTGGCACTTGCTTTAAAAGCGTTCTTTTCTTTATTCATTTATATTTCTTCAATCATTTTCACCAACCCTAAACATTTGTATAGATGTTGCCAGTGCATAACAGAAGTCTTTAGATGACCAAGTCATTTTCACCTTGAGAGCCCTGTAGTGCCATGAACTTCCTCTGTTTAGCACCTGATATTTTAGATATCCTATCCTATCCTACGCCAAGGATATGACTTCGAAATGGCAGGATTTCCATCCATTTCCATTCCATTCGATGTTATTTTCTTAATATCCGCGGCCAGTTAAACTAAAGATGATGTTGGTCTGAGAGCGGACCAGACGTGACACACCACCAGTGGGGTGCCGACTAAAACCCACCGGTGGACCGATATATTCTTGCGATCTGTGATTGTCTGACGACGGGACACCTGAAAGCCCATTACCCCACGTATACCCCAGTTGCCTCACATGTATTTAGGCATGCACAGCCCACAGAGGAAACATTTGGTTCAGTTTAAAAAGAATCCAACATGTTTGTAGTGCGCCTACTACTTCCTTTAGTCACGGACACGGATAACGTTTGATAGTTTGCTTGGCTACAGTTCATTCCACTGTTGCCGAGCCCGACTCCGACTCCTTCAGCTTGCTAGCTGTTTCTGATTCTATGCTTGCCAGCACGACCGCTTGCTGGTTCTCCAGATAACATGTTATTTAACCATGGAATTCATCGTGTTTGCACCACCTGGCAAAATGAAAGAATGATCTAGAATTAAACCTTTGACCCGTTATACGTTATTCTATAAATATTTTAGGTATATATATTAGCACATGTGCCAGCCAGAAATCAGAAAAGAGTATTTAGAATTAGCAAAATACACACAGCTGCCATAATACAGATGACACTCTACAGCACATTACACCATCACATTGATCATGGGCATTTTCAGCCCCATATTTGGCGATCACCTCTACTTCCTTTCCTTGCACTCTGCGAAGCCATTCGTAAACACATACTAGTTTATAAGGGTGTAGTGTGCTTGAGGAACCCTGGAATTGTAAGTGATTTTGATGCACATTCAGCCACTTGTGGGAATGGGCTAGGCTCATGACCCTACTCCTCTGCGGTCACCAAAACATCTGTGTGTGTGTGTGTGTGTGTGTGTGTCATGACCCTACTCCTCCGCGGCCACCAAAACATCTGTTCTGCAGTGACCTTAAGCCCCCTTGTCCTAAAAACAAGCCCTGCCTATTGGGTGTGGTGTATCTATTC
>NC_045169.1:24191081-24193581 GCF_900700415.2 Clupea harengus | reverse complement strand
TGAACCCTGTGAGATCTACATAAATACACTGAAGAACCCTGTGAGATCTACATAAATACACTGAAGAACCCTGTGAGATCTACATAAATACACTATAGAACCCTGTGAGATCTACATAAATACACTGAAGAACCCTGTGAGATCTACATAAATACACTATAGAACCCTGTGAGATCTACATAAATACACTAAGAACCCTGTGAGATCTACATAAATACACTGAAGAACCCTGTGAGATCTACATAAATACACTAAGAACCCTGTGAGATCTACATAAATACACTAAGAACCCTGTGAGATCTACATAAATACACTAAAGAACCCTGTGAGATCTACATAAATACACTATAGAACCCTGTGAGATCTACATAAATACACTAAGAACCCTGTGAGATCTACATAAATACACTATAGAACCCTGTGAGATCTACATAAATACACTATAGAACCCTGTGAGATCTACATAAAATCCAACGGCTCTTTTCAGAAGAATGGAATCGCCCACATCACCCAAATCCCCTAATGTCTCTCCAACAATGATGCATGTCCTTTCAATCTCCTATTGCAGTTTATTCAGTGCAGCACAGTCACGAAATGTGGGGATTTCTTGAGCACATTTCCTTTTACTACATATCAGATATCAGAGGTATCACTGAAGCAACAACCATGGCTGGAGTCCTTGCATCACGACCCCATTTGTGTCCCTCAGATATCCGGGATTTTAGAAGCTTCCAGAAATCTGTGTGTGACAGTTCTGCGTTTCTATATGCTGCCAATGACTCATGTGGGCATAAGAGCCTTTGAGCAAATGATTCATTATTACACATCCTACCACTTACTGCCAGCTATGTGAATGCTGTGCTATTTTTGGGCCCCTTTTTGTCAGCTTTGGGTGCAGACAAGGGAGCGGGGCTGAGATCTGGAGGCCCGGATACCGGGATCCTCTGGCTTCTGCAGGTGTTGAAGTCAGAGGCAGTAGTGGGCAAACACAGACTGAGACTGCAGGGGGTGGGAGGGGGGTGTGAGGGACGCATTAAGAGGTATTTTGTAGGATTAGGCAGGAAAGCATTAAGATAATAAGACATGGAGATGAAATGCTGACGGTAAATTGGGTGCATGACCTGATGTGAGTTTGTGTGTGTGTGTGTGGTGTTTGTGTGTGTGTGTGTGTTGTGTGGTTGTGTTTGTGTGTGTGTGTGTGTGTGTGTGGTGGTTGTGTTTTGTGTGTGTGTGTGTGTGTGTGTGGTGTGTGTGTGGTGGTTGTGTGTGTGTGTGTGTGTGGTGGTTGTGTTTGTGTGTGTGTGTGTGTGTGTGTGTGGTTGTGTTTTAGTTCTTGTTTCTGGGGAGCTGTGAGAAGAAGGGAATGTGGTTTTAGGATTGAGCAAGAGAGCGAGAGTGAAGAGAGAGGAAGAGCATCGCCAGCAGATCTGTTTACTTCTTTATTGTATGGTTTCTCTTTGGAACCATAAACAAGGTCAATGAGAGGGAGAGAGATAGAGGGAGGGAGAGATGGAGAAAGAGAGGGAGAGATGGAGAAAGAGAGGGTCCAAAAGAGGTGGGGGGCAGGAGCCAGAGAGATGGACAGAGAGAGAAAGCAGAGCAAAGGACACCGAGAGAAGATGGAGTGGGCTGTGAGAATCAGGAGGAGTGGACAGGGGGGACAGTGCTGAGAGAGGAAAGGGTATTGAAGGGTATGAGAACGAGAGAACGGAAGAGAAGAATAAAAGGATGGGGCATGTGTGCGTGCATGTGCGTGTGTGTGTGTGTGTGTGTCGGTGTGTGTGTGTGTGTGCGTGCATGTGCGTGTGCATGTGTGTGTGTGTGTCTGGGTGTGTGTTTGTGTGTGTGTGTGTGTGTGTGTGTGTGTGTGTTCATGTGTGTGCATGTGGCATTTGGCTCAGGTCTTACTGCCAGTGTCGCAGTGTGGGCTCTCATTTAGAGCCTGGGCGGCAGACCGAATCTCCTGGTCTCGCTCTCTCACGCACACAGACACACATGCTCACATGTCTGCCTCTCTTCTTTCTTTCTATCTCTCTTTGTTTTTCCTCTCTCTTTCTCACCCTCCCACAGACATGCACACCTTTTGTCTAATTAGCATGTCTTCACAGCATTCCTGTTGTAGGGCTGTGGTGCGGGGAAACGGTTGCCCTGGCGACCTACTGCTTGAAAAGGCTGTGTGTCCAACCTGGTAAACAAAAAATCGTGTGTGTGTGAGTGTGTGTGTGTGAAAGAGTGTGTGTTGATGGGTGTGAGTGTGTGTTGATGTGTGTGTGTGAGTGTGTGTGTGTGGGGAGACAGGCTCACATCATCGTTGTTGCACTGTGATGTATGTTGTATTTAATGATGCATTATAGTTTGATGCATCAAGTTGTGCCTGCCGTCCAACTACCCATCTGTGTAAAACATGGCACGCCACATGAGTCAGACACATGTTTGCTTCTAAGATGGCACATGAAGATTACATGTTCACAAGCCTTTGAATGGCCAAATGGAGGGCTAC
>NC_045169.1:24121081-24186081 GCF_900700415.2 Clupea harengus | reverse complement strand
ATAGGATTACACACACACACACACACACACACACACACACACACACAGAGTCACCAGCCATCTCCTCTCTCAGTTCTCTTTTCCTCTCTCTCTCCCCCCCCCCCTCATACAGAGATGCACATTCATGCTCACATCACGCACACACATAAAATCATTTGGGCACTTACATACACCCACCCACTCAAATGCACAAACACATACAAACACACACACACACACACACACGACTGCAGAGAGCAGTGGCTGGTTGCGATGTGCAGAAGTGAGGAATTGACGTCAGACACCCTCAGGGCTGGTTGAGTCGTGAGCTCGCTGTCTACTGCCCCCTGTAGGTCGACCTCAGAACTGCATCCTTTACACCAGAGTGTTGTTTTGCCACCATCATGCAGACACCATTGCCTTCAGCTATTTTTCAACCCACCCCATATCAGCTGTCAACCTAATTAACTAAAGGGTTCACATGGGTGCATCTTTACAAAATAAAAAGATAAAAAATTATTGCGTGTATAAAATAACAGACCACATTGCTAATTCAATGTGGCAATTACGTGTAGTCGTGTCATTACCTCCTCATAACCTATAGGAAGACATCTGACAGGCGAATACACTGTGGTGATTAATAACACTGTCTTTGTTATTGCCTGATGCATACACAGTGAATTGTTGCTGCGTATTGCTCATCTACATGGGTCGCGAGTGTCTCATCACAATTGATGTCTCTCTTCCTAATTATGGTTAATGATGCCCTGTGGACAAAGTGCGTTTCTGCTTTGTAACATACTGAATCAGTTGTGAATATGGAGTAGAGCTTGCTTCTGGTCTCCTGAGTAGAATGTAAATATAAAGGTCCTCCTCACCACTTTGGGTCAACACACACTGAAAAAAGATGCAGACGGAACAGTTGGGGAAATGGGGGAGAGAGAAAATGGCGATGAGAATGCGGGACATGGAGGTACCAGCACTGTTGGGGGGCTTGTTTGTGCTCTAGGAAGCTGGAGGTACCAGCACTGTTGGGGGGCTTGTTTGTGCTCTAGGAAGCTGGAGGTACCAGCACTGTTGGGGGGCTTGTTTGTGGTGTTGATGGGTGTGTGTGTTTGTCTCCTCTTCTTGTCCAGGATGCAGAGATGGCTGCACGGATACTGCTGGACCAGGGACAGGTAAGGCAGCAAAGACACATAGCGTGTGTGTGTGTTGTCTAACCTGCTGTATTTCCTTGCTCCAGGAGCACAGCATTGAGACTCCCCATGGTGTGTGTGCGTGTGTGTGTGTGTGTGTGTGTGTGTGTGTGTGTGTGTGTGTGTGTGTGTGTGTGTGTGTGTGTGTGTGTGTGTGTGTGGTGGTGTGTCTAACCTGCTGATTTCCTTGCTCAGGAGCACAGCATTGAGACTACCCCATGGGTGTGTGTGGTGTGTGTGCTCTTTGTGGTGCTGGTCTGTGTGTGTGTGTGGTGTGTGTGTGTGTGTGTGTTTGTCTAACCTGCTGTATTTCCTTGCTCCAGGAGCACAGCATTGAGACTCCCCATGGTGTGTGTGTGTTGTGTGTGTGTGTGTGTGTGTGTGTGTGTGTGTGTGTGTGTGTCTAACCTGCTGTATTTCCTCGCTCCAGGAGCACAGCATTGAAACTCCTCATGGTGTGTGTGTGTGTGTGTGTGTGTGTGTGTCTAACCTGCTGTATTTCCTCGCTCCAGGAGCACAGCATTGAGACTCCTCATGGTGTGCTGCATGCTACCCTGCATGGCACAGGAAACACACGCCGACCCGCCATCCTCACCTTCCATGATGTGGGGCTGGACAGTGAGTCTCACTCTATACCTCTCTCTCTCTATACCTCACTCTATACCTCTCTCTCTCTCTCACTCTATACCTCGCTCTCTCTCTCTCTCTCTCTCTCTCTCTCTCTCTCTATACATCTCTCTCTATATACCTCTCTATACCTCTATACCTCTCTATACCTCTCTCTCTCTCTATACTTCTCTCTCTAATCCTCTCTCTCTATACCTCTCTCTCACTCACTCTCTATACCTCTCTCTCACTCACTCTCTTCTTTTCTTTCTTCTTCTTCTTCTCCCTCTCTATCTCTCTAATTTTACTAAAGCTCTTCCAAACCTTCTTTTAGCAGTAGAAGCTTGTTCGGAATGCTAGGTAAGTTGATCTGGAAATCTGCCAGTTCAAACCAGTTCAGTTCAACCATCAATATCTAATCCTCATCAAAATTCCAGTTAAACCTTAGTCTGTGGAAATGCATGGCTCTTTTTGGGGTAAATGCCTGTCCCAGAGGAGCAGATTTTGTCCCCTCTAAAAAAAGGCCTAAAAAATGTATAAGCATTTATAAGCATTTATAAGCATGAAATTGTCCCCATGTGCTCAGCCATAACTCATGTTCTCCTCTCCTGATGCTGAAAGTGATATCAGCCAATCAGGAAGTGATTTCTCTTTGCTACTAGCACTTATCTGCCATCACGTGTGGCATTTGCAACGCAGATTTCAGGCCCTCTGAGAAAAAAAGAAGAGAAAAAGATGGTAGATTATGGGTCGATGTCGACAGGGGAAACATAATGTTGGGCTAAGGCTAATATGCTACCTTATCTTCAGTGGTTAGAAGGAGGATGAATTATCATTAGCTTAGCCTAGTTGAGCCTAACCAGATTTCACAGTCTAACTTGATTTAGAGCTGTTTAGCATCATAGAATCTGGTTAGGCTGTAATGAGAGACTGTGTAGGTCTCTGTTTCTGTTGCTCTCTTCATCTGTCTTCCGACTCTTGTCTTTCTCTGTCATTCTTGTCTTTCTCTGTCATTCTTCATAGATCATATCTTCCTGTTTCTTTTTCGTTTTCACTCATCTGTTTTTCTGTATGATTCCTCCTGTGTGTCGTTCTTTCGCTCACAATTTGATTCCATGCTGACATTTCCCAGAGTTCTCCAACACACCCTTTCTTTATTTCTCTCTCTCTCTGTCTCTCTCACACACACAAGCACACACACACAAGCACACACACACACACACACACACTCTCTCACTCTTTCATCTTCTCTATTTTCCACAGCTCTCCAGTCATCTGCTTCTCTCCAACTCCCTCTCTCTCTTTCTCTTTCTCACAAACGCACTCTCTCTCTCTCTGTCTTTTTTTCTCTCTTTCTAATTCTCACACACGCACTCTCTCTCTCTCTCTCTTTCTCACACACGCACTCTCTCTCTCTCTCACACGCACTCTTTCTCTCTTTCTCTTTCTCACACACGCTCTCTCTCTCCTTCTCTTTCTCACACACTCTTTCATTTCCTCTATTTTCTATTTTCCTTCTATTTTCCAAAGCTCTCTGCTTTTAACCAACTCACCCCCCCTCCTCTCTCTCTCTCTCTCTGTTTCACCTCCTCCTCCTCTCTCTCTCCATCCATCACTGTCACGTTCGCTCTATGACCCATGTAATTGACGTCCTCTCCACTGTTTCTCCCCTCTGTTGTGTACATGTCTGAGCTCACCTTTGTCTTGTTCTTCACCTTTTCTCCTGTCATCCCTCTCTCTTGTTCTTCACCTTTTCTCCTGTCATCCCTCTATCTTGATGTGCCACTCACCGCTCAGGCTGCCTAGCACGGTGAGGGGAAGAACAGAATGGTTTCTCTGGTGGGAATTTGTACTCTCTCTCTCTCTCTCTCTCTCTCTCTCACTCACTCTCTCTTTTCCTTTGTATATCTGACACCTGTGTCTGTATATCAGTACATTCGTGATATAAAACTGAAGCACTAAAAAACATGAATCAAGAAGCACTTCCTCCACAGTATATACTTGTACTTCCATCCTCTCTAAATCTATGTATTTATCTATTAGTTCTCCCTGTTCTGAGTACTTCCATCCTCTCTAAATCTATGTATTTATCTATTAGTTCTCCCTGTTCTGAGTACTTCCATCCCCTCTAAATCTATGTATTTATCTATTAGTTCTCCCTGTTCTGAGTACTTCCCTGTTTAAATGGTCAATGCAGCTTGTCTCTTTTGTGACCTATTTCTTGTCAGAATCAGAATCATGTTTATTGGCCAAGTAAGTTTGCAAAAACAAGGAATTTGACTCCGGGTTAAGTGGCTCTCAGTGTACTTATACAAAATATACACAACACAACTTAACACAATACAACACAACAGCACAATGTATTGTTGTCCTCTCTCTCTATCTATCTATCTGACACACACACACTCACATTCTTTTCTCTTTTTTTCTATTTCCACATTTCTCTGTATCTGTCCGTCTTTCTGTCTGTCTCTCAGGTAAGAGCTGCTTCGACACTCTCTTTAAGTTCGAGGAGATGCAGGAGATCGTGAAGAACTTCACAGTGGTGCACGTGGATGCGCCGGGCCAGGAGGAGGGGGCAGCTGGCTATCCCAATGGGTGAGCGTCTGTGGTGTGTATGTGTGTGCTTCAATGGGTGAGCGTCTATGGTGTGTATCTGTGTGCTTCAATGGGTGAGCGTCTATGGTGTGTATGTGTGCTTCAATGGGTGAGCGTCTATGGTGTGTATCTGTGTGCTTCAATGGGTGAGTGTCTGTGGTGTGTATTTGTGTGCTTCAATGGGTGAGCGTCTGTGGCATGTGTGTGCTTCAATGGGTGAGTGTCTGTGGTGTGTATTTGTGTGCTTCAATGGGTGAGCGTCTGTGGTGTGTATGTGTGTGCTTCAATGGGTAAGCGTCTGTGGTGTGTATTTGTGTGCTTCAGTGGGTGAGCGTCTATGGTGTGTATGTGTGCTTCAATGGGTGAGCGTCTGTGGTGTGTATGTGTGTGCTATCCCAGTGGGTGAGCGTCTGTGGTGTGTATGTGTGTGCTTCAATGAGTGAGCGTCTGTGGTGTGTATTTGTGTGCTTCAATGGGTTAGCGTCTGTGGTGTGTATGTGTGTGCTTCTGTGTGTTTCGCTGCATGTAAATCGAATCGTTTGTGTGAGTTTCTCTCTATAGTTCCCCTTTTCTCTTTCACTCTCTCTCTCTCTCTCTCTCTCTCTCTGTGTGTTTCCTCATCCTCCCGTGCTGTGTTTGAGCTGGAGGGGGTTTGTTAAAAAAAACATCATGTAGCATTATGACTTGATCATCGCTTTCACACAGCAAATGAATTGTGAACTATTGAGGTATATTAAGATACAGTAATCATATATGTAGGCATGGCGTATATATAACATGCATAATTGCTAGACATTAAGTATCGTAATCACATACTATAGGTTAGCAGTACACCAGTAATCCAAAGTAGAATGTAACCGAACCCAAATTAATCTCAAACACCAGACACACAGACACACAGAGACACACACAGAGACACACACAGACACACACACAGAGACACACAGAGAGACACAGACACACAGAGACACACACACAGACACACAGAGACACACACAGAGACACACACAGAGACGCACAGAGAAGCACACAGACGCACACAGACGCACACACACACACACACACACACACACACACACAGACACACACACAGACACACACCGACACACACACAGACACACACACACACACACAGACACACACACACAGACACACACACACACACACACATGTTCCTGTGTGTGACTCACTGTCATTTGTTGCCCAGGTACCAGTACCTTCCTATGGAGCAGCTGGCTGAGATGATCCCTGCCGTGCTGCAGTTCTTCAAGTGAGCTTCCTGCCTTGTCTCATTTCCCCTCAGAGCCCTCTATTCACGTGAGCCGCGTGCTCATGCTAGTCATACACAGGAAAGGATGTTAGATTCCTTGTGCTATTGGTTGGGGACTTCCCACAGCGGCCAATCCTTTCACTGTCACACGCAAGTACTCATACCCAACAACCTAGCCAATATAACAACTGCCCAACCAAAGATTTTAATATATACAGTATATACAGTATATATTTTTTTAGCATCAAAAAATGTAATTGACTGTCAAGGCACTGACTACCAATTGTATTAACACAATTAATACAACGGTATACATCGAGGCATTTTATAGTACATGATGTATTGCGGACCATGTCCTTTTGTTATGATTCCTTTGGAATGAAGGGTTGAATTTAGTCGAGCATCCTATTGGTTCAGCGTTGAACGTGCGCGGCTAACAGCTTGTGTTGAGTGTTGCTTGAGATCAGAGCGGTGTGCTGAAGAAGCTCTTGCTGTGTGTGTGTGTGTGTGTGTGTGTGTGTGTGTGTGTGTGTGTTCATCTCTGGCCTGCTGTCTAGTTTCCGGACCGTAATTGGTGTCGGAGTGGGAGCTGGAGCCTACGTGCTCTCCAAATTCGCAGTAAGTAACATTCTACACACACAGATATGCATACATACACACACACACACACACACACACTTACACAAGGTAGATTTATTTGAATTATTTCTCTACACTCGCACACAAACACAAAGATAGTATTTACACTCAAACACACTGGGGCCTACATCCATTCCATGTTTACAGGAAACAAACACACGTATTTACTTATAAGACTACAGTTTGTCCTAATTCACATTATTCATAGTAACCATCTATGTTCATACACACACACGCACACGCACACGCACACGCACACGCACACACGCGCACACACACACAGCATGCAAACCCACACTGAGAGGCAGGGATGCAAACTCTGTCCAAATTCTCAGTGTGTGTCCATGGTCCATCTTGATCTCCATATCACCTCATACTGTGATGCGGTTACACAGTAACCTATAGATTTTAAGACGGTCTGGTTTTTCAAGTCTAAGAGGTCGCGTATCTTTGTGAGGATTTAGAAAATGCACTTTTTGATAGGGATATGGAATAATTGTTGGAATAATTTGAATAATTGTTACACTGTTGCATATTAACTGATTTCTTCATTTCTTGTGTTCCGCCTCCTGTTTCTTTTGTCATTCCATTTCTCACAAATTTTCCTCTCCTCCTTTTCACCCGCCTTTTATTTCTAATCCCCATTGTCTTATCCCTCCTCTTCTCTCCTTTCCTTCTCTCTCTGCTCCACTCCTCTCCTCTCTTTTTCTCTGCTTATTTTCTCTGCCTCTTTTTCTCTCCCACTGCTTTCGTCCTTCCTCCATATGCTCTCTTCACCTCTTCTTTCCTCTCTTCTCCTCTCCTCTCTTCTCTTCTCTCCTCTCCTCTCCTCTCCTCTCTTCTCCTCTACCCTCTTCTCTTCTCTCCTCTCCCCCTCTCCTCTCTTCTCTCCTCCTCTCTTCTCTTCTCTCCTCTCTTCTCTTCTCTCCCCCTCTCCTCTCCCCCTCTCTTCTCTCCCCCTCTCCTCTCCCCCTCTCCTCTCCCCCTCTCCTCTCTTCTCTCCCCCTCTCCTCTCCCCCCTCTCCTCTCCCCCTCTCCTCTCCTCTTCTCTCCCCCCTCTCCTCTCCCCCTCTCCTCTCTCCTCTCTTCTCTTCTCTCCTCTCCCCCTCTCCTCTCTTCTCTCCTCTCTCCCTCTCCTCTCTCTCTCTCTCCCCCTCTCCTCTCTCTCTCTCTCTCCCCTCTCCTCTCTCCTCTCCTCTCCTCCTCTCCTCTCCTTTTCTCTCCTCTCCTCTCCCCCTCTCCTCTCTCTCTCTCTCTCTCCCCCTCTCCTCTCCTCCTCTCCTCTCCTCTCCTCCTCTCCTCCTCTCTTCTCTTCCACTCCAGTTGAGTAACCCTGAGTCAGTGGAAGGGTTAGTCTTGGTCAACATTGATGCAAATGCCCGGGGCTGGATGGACTGGGCAGGACACAAGGTACATCTCCTCCTCCTCCTCCTCCTCCTCCTCCTCTCTCTGTCTCTCCAATCTGCCCCTCTAATTATTATCACACACAGCAATGCACAGGTCTGATGCTGCATTCCAGCATCTCAAGTAGTTCTTCACCTAAAGATTTGATCATATAGTATCATTATATCATATGATAAGTATATACTTATTCTCATATACTTAAAGATGTATTAGATTGACCAGAATATTACATAGATCATCATTGAATTGCATACAGTATGTATTCAACATAGAGAGATCTGACCAATGTGACACCCCCCCCCCCCCCCCCCCCCCCAAACCACTAGGAGAAGAAATGTAGTATCATGTTCTATGTACAACTGAATTTGTATGCTGTATATATTGTTACGAGGCAAGATGATTTTCTTTCTTTCTATTTTTTCTCTACAATGTGGGTATTATTTGCAAGAGCTTTTGAAGGCAATGTGTTTTGAGGTTACACTTGCATCCATCTCGTCTGTCTGATTTTGCAGCTCACAACGCTGACATCATCCGTCACAGAACAGATCCTGAGTCACCTCTTCAGTCAGGTGTGTGAATGTGTGCGTGTGTGTGTGTGGGCATGTGTCTGTGTGTGCGTGTGTGGGCATGTGGCTGTGCGTGTGTGTTTGTGTGTGTCTGTGTTTTGTGTGTGCCTGTGTGTGTTTGTGTTTGTATCTGTGCATGTGTGTGTCTGTGTGTGTGCCTGTGTGTTTGTGTGTGTGTGCGTATGTGTGCATGTTTGCGCGTGTGGGTGTGGGTATGTGTGCATGTGTGGGTGTGCATGTTAGTGTGTGTGTGTGTGTGTGTGTGTGCATGTGTGCATGTTAGTGTGTGTGTGTGGGTGTGCATGTTAGTGTGTGTGTGTGTGCATGTGTGGGTGTGCATGTTAGTGTGTGTTTATCTGTGTTTCTGCCTCAGCAGCTCTGTAAGGTTGTTGCAGAGGGCGTTCTTCATGTTTAGTGTTTGCCTGATGATTTGTTTGCAATTTAGTTTTATTGGGTTTGTGCGTGTGTTGTGGGTGTGTTATTCCCAGGAGGAGATGTGTGTGTGTGTGTGTGTGACGGAGGACATTCTGAATGTTATGGGTGTGTTATTCCCAGGAGGAGATGTGTGCGTGTGTGTGTGTTTGTGTGTGACGGAGGAAATTCTGAATGTTATGGGTGTGTTATTGCCAGGAGGAGATGTGTGCCAGCACAGAGCTTCTGCAGTCACAGAGAGAGCGCATCTCTAAAGCACCAAACCTGGCAAACATCGAGCTCTTCTGGAAGAGTTACAACAGGTAAGGGAATTCCCATGATCACATCACCCGCCACTACGTGCTGCTTACGTCAACATACATCTATATATGTACATGACATGTGTATGTCACACACACACACATTGACAGAGACAATGCAAGAAACATTTGCACACACATGAACATCTGCTCCTGAAACTTTTACTCTGCTCATTTTCAGTCGCAGAGACCTGACCATTGAGCGCAACAGCACGTTCAAGTAAGTGTCTTCGCCTACTCTCCGACATCTCGCACCATTTGCACATAAGCCCTGTTTTTATAAGCACTAGCACTAAGGTCACCTTCACCCTCCCTCAATGCTGCCCAACATCACTCTCCTCTTCCTCTTCCTCTTCCTCTTCCTCTTCCTCACAGATGTCCCGTCATGCTTGTGGTTGGGGATCAGGCTCCGTACGAAGAGGCTGCGGTGAGTTCACTGCCTTTGGACACCGGAGAGTGTTCCTGTTCCATCACAATTTTGACAACGGCGAAAGCTGTGAGTGCTGATTTTCATGCCTCCCATTGTAGTGGTGGCTGATCCATCCGTGTGTTCCCTTGTTTGTCCACTAGGTGGAGTGCAACAGCAAGATGGACCCAACAACGACTTCATTCCTGAAGGTAAATTACTTTACAATCAGTTACAGAAGTTTGATGACCGGTAAGGTACCTACACAAACAGTATGCTCTGCTTCTGTTTTTTCCCCCAAAATGTATTCCTAAGAGAAGTAGATGGGTTGACATGAAAATGTTGCGGTTGACTAATAACATTGCTTTACTAGAGCATACAGCACTACACCGTGTCATGTAATCATGATGCACTTCCTTGTCATATAGGCATGAACTTGAAAAGTGTTCACACCAATACTACTCCGTGGCATTTATGTCAAGACCATCAAAAACAAATTGTGGAATGAATTCAATTCAATTTTATTTATATAGCGCCATAACAATACAATTGTCTCTAGGCGGAAGGATTATGTGGTTTAAGGATTATGTGGTTTAAATAAGCATATATCAGATATACTACCGCTTTCTCATACCACGAGTGCCTAACGGCTTCCTTTTTCTCTTTTCAGATGGCGGACGCCGGTGGAATGCCCCAGCTCACTCAGGTAAACAAAACCAAAACCGCCTTCAACGGCGGCCATCTTCCCTTTTCCTCAAAGCGTTTGTCATTAGGATGTATGTGGCTGTAGGCTGGTGGACAGTGAATGAAACTGGACTCAATTGTCTCTCTGTCCACAGCCTGCCAAGCTGACTGAGGCTTTCAAATACTTCATCCAGGGCATGGGCTACAGTAAGTGTGCCATATTCACATATTAATTGTGTCATATGCAGGGAGTTGAGATATTGTCAAATTAGCTGACATTTCTTTTGATAAGTCTAGAGTTTATTATGTGACATGATTCTTTTCTGTTTTGTGTGTGTGTGTGTGTGTGTGTGTGTGTGTGTATGTGTTTTCTATTGTCATTTATTAATCTCTCCTCCCTCTCTCTCTCTCTGACCCCCCCTAGTGGCATCGTCCTGCATGACACGTCTGTCACGCTCTCGCACCACCTCCCTCTCCTCCTCCTACTCCATGGAGGGCTCCCGCTCCCGCTCCCGCACCCTCTCACAGGGCTCACAGGGCGGCCAGCTCCCCCCCAGCCCCTCCCACACCATGGAAGTGTCCTGCTGAAGAGAGAGAGAGAGAGAGAGGGAGAGAGAGAGAGAGAGGTAGAGGGAGAGAGACAGGGAGGAAAGGAGAGAAAGAGAGAGGGATATGGTTGGTAGGAGGAGGGTAAGAGGGTAAAGGCAATCGAGCGAGAAGGAAACGGGATGAAATCCCCACACTCATGAAGATAATCAGTGCATCCGTCCAGCGTTATCCGCCTCTGTTTCATGCGCACAGAGAGAGAGAGAGAGAGATGGAGATGGAGAAGGGGTTGAGAGAGAGATTGAGTGAAGAGACTGAGAGAAAATGGAAGAAGGTGAGCAAGAAGGAGAGTGAGATGAAGATGACTCTGGTGTATGTCTGCAATGGTCAAGGAAAGTTGGAAAGTGCCCATTTGGGGTACCCAAAAAAGCAATCATTACAAAACAACCATAACATCACCCTGTTCCCTGCTCCACCACGTCCTCCTACCACAGCAATGGACGCTGGGGCTGCAATCCCAGTCGTTTCCCAACCACTTTTCCTTGATCTCCATTGAAAATGTCATGAGATCAAGGAAAGATGTGAAGTAGAATTCATCAGGACTTGGGAAGAGACCACTGTGGTGTTAAGACACTAGGCCACTAATTATGCGAAGGCGGATGTTCTTGACACGGGTCACGTTCATCGGTTGTTGATTGGGTTTGTTGTGGCCGCAAGGAATTGTGGGACGGTTCTATCTCCTTTCCTTTCGTAAAGGAGGCTTCAGTGTACCCTATGCTAAAGGAGATATGAAAGGAAGCACTGAAGCACCTTTTCTAATCATTTACACAATTCAACC
This sequence comes from Clupea harengus, assembly GCF_900700415.2. Taxonomy (NCBI): domain Eukaryota; kingdom Metazoa; phylum Chordata; class Actinopteri; order Clupeiformes; family Clupeidae; genus Clupea; species Clupea harengus. The sequence goes on along the minus strand of NC_045169.1, from coordinate 24,174,618 downwards.
AGCTCTTTATCATGGCTTCCACTTAGATACTTCCTAGTCATTTCGTGCAGTTCGGAACCTTCCTAAGCAAAAATGACTATTCGAACGGGGCCAAAGACCCAAGAAGGGGTGAGGAGAGGATTGAATTGATTAGATGAAGGGATTGAATTGATTAGATAACGGGATTGAATTGAATAGATAAAGGGATTGAAGGAGACAAAAAAGGGGGAAGCTTAGGAGGAGGTGATGACAGAGGCGAGTCTCTCTCTCTCTTCCACTCCCTCCGTGTGTTTAGGTGACTGACAGTAGAGCCCTTTAAACGTGTGGAGAGTGACTGGGTACTGTGGAGTGACTCATGTGTAGTGCTAATCAATAGTAATAATCACAATAATAATATTAATGATTAAATATGAGGATATTAATGATATTACTAATGTCAATGACAATAATGTAACTGTAAAAGACAAAAAAATAACCATGTTTCTCCTAATTAAGTGTTAACTTTTTAAAGCATATTAAATTGCTAGAAAACAAAAAAAAACAATAGAGTATGGAAATACTTATAGTGTGTCTATCTAATCTTCCTTCAGTTTTCTTTTTGTGTGATTTTTTTTTTTTAAAACCCTCTGTGTTCTTATCCTGCTTACCTTAAGCCGGGGAGGAGAAGTAGCCAATCGACGGTCAGCCTAGGTGTCATGTGACCCAGGTTGCGTGCCATGGCTTGCGACCCCCCCCCCCCCTTCGCGTTGTCAATGGCAACATTTGTCTTCCATTTGCCCCATTTGAAATGACTGTAACTCTTTTTCCTGTTTGAGGGGATGGCACTGGCGCAGTTCTGGGGAGGGGGAACTAATTTACTAATTGTTTTTGTTGCTGAATTGCATGCTCACTTCTTGCCCTTGTGAATGAGGATGAAACTCTCATTTTATTATTATAATTTTTTTTTTTTTTTTTAAATCTGATCAACTAAGTATTGTGTGTTCTGGTGATGTATGTGATAGAGCCTGTGATGGATAGCAGCTGGACTCAGGAAGGGGGCTTGATTTGAAGTCCAAATAGGTTGTGCTCCACTTGTGTGGATAAATAAGACCAGTTGCACAGAGATCAGTGCTTCCGCTGCTGCTGCTGCTGCTGCTGCAGTCCCTAACCTAACCGATAGGGATCACTGTGTGGAGAGGGGAAAAAAACAAACAAAACAATCTTATTGTGCAGTTTGCAGTAAAACCAACCCCCTACCTCTCCTGACAAACCGAGCTAGCCTGCTTATGTTTGTTGAGTCCCGTCATGTTTGGAGGATTTGGTTTGTGCCACAACAAGCAATCTGTAGCTGAGCATAGTAGAGGTCCATCAATGGCTTTCAAGTGATTTTAGGAGTTGGTGCAGTATAGAAGTCACCGCAGAGAGGTCCGAGGCTCATGGCTTCCCTAACTAAAGGTGTTGTCTTGTATATAGAATGTGAATAAGGTGTGTTGTGTGTGTGTGTGTGTGTGTGTGTGTGTGTGCGTGTGTGTGGATATGGGTGTGTGTGTGTGTGTGGTTTGTACATTTAGGTGCACTTTACCCCTCTAAGCACAGTATTGAAAGGGATATTAAAGACTTTCAAGTATATTATACTCACAAACCATCTTAGGAAAAAACAAAATGGCTTCTTCTTTACAGTTGCCCATTTGTGAACCATAACCCCTTACACGTCCCTACACTGCCAAAAGGGTTTAGCCACTTAACACCAGAACTACAAGCTGTCAACTGTCAACAAGCTATTGCATACCAAGATTCACATTGGTATGTGCAATGGCCATAAATAAACACAGCAGGTTAGATCATATTGTTAGAGGACTGACCTCTAAGCCAGGCGAGCACTGTGACCCTTGGAACCAGTGGAGTACCAGCAGTGTTATAATCAAATAAATGCTTGATTGACACTTGGCCTGCGATGCTAGACTTGTGGCTTGCTCACAATCATCTTCAGCTCAACACTGCCCAGAGTAAATTCTTTAAAATTAACTCATCATGCAAGGATTTAAGTGGTAATTATCCTGCATAGTCTGAGTGTGTGTGTGTGTGTGTGTGTGTGTGTGTGGTGTCACGTTGTGTATGGTCTTAATTAAGAGCATCATGTTTTCCATTTGTTATTGCTTTCAAATATCTCCTTTATCATCTTTTTTCTTTACTAATGAATAAATGTAATATTCCCTTATAGTCCTCTTCTGCTTCGGTTTTCCTTTCTTTGTTTCGTTCTTTCTTTCTGACAATTCAGGTCAGTCTCTCTGTACAATCTGTGCCCTATTATTCACCCCGTGGTCCATTTGTTTGGTAAGAGTGATGTCTCAGCTTTGAGCTGTCTTATAAGGGGAAGTTGTCATGGTAACAGAACAGCAAGAGACAAAGAGATACGTAAATGTACCCACCAATCAGGACAGGTCAGGACATTTACCCACCAATTAGGCATCTTGACCAAAAAGGGGTGGAGCTTGAAATGGTTAACCAAAAAAGTGGGGGGGGAATGGGAAGGAGTTTCTAGTGGCAATGGGGTGACGCCGTGTGAATGTAGTAGTCCCTTCCCATTTTAGGTTGTTCATTTTTGATTTGATTTGAATTTTCTTTCGTGGTTAAACATTTTCAACCAGACCCATCTACCCTGTTTAGTTTTTTTTCTAATTTCTTCATGTGAAATGGTTCCTGTCTCAATGTGCACACAGGTTAGTCATTAGTGTGATAGTTTATGTGTAACAATTTTTTAGCGATAGCAATTAAAAAAGGGAAATAATATCATTAACAAAAAAAAAAGTTTAACAAAAATACAATCGAAATTATGTGTGGCTAATTTCTCTGTGTACTACAATGAACAACTGAAAAAAAATTAACTAATAAAATGAAAATGGAAAAAATAAACATTTTTGTCTGAGATTCTTTTTTATTTTTAATGAGAAACTACAATTGAAACTAAAGACATTGATTTGTGAACTAAACTGGCCTTCTCTGTGCTACCCGGAACACTAGACAATGCCCTGCAAGCTTATCCTTCAGCAGAAAGCAGGACACAGGGAAGTTACACACACACTCACACACACACACACACACACACACACACACACACGCTCTGACTTTCATATTTTACAGGTTGCCGGTAATCCAAACCATCAACAAGTTACAAAGAACAATGACCTTGGTGATTGTAACTAAGGAACACTACCTGTGGCCTTCCCCTTGAACCCTGTCATTTACCATCATATTAAATTACCAGGATTAAATGTGTTGCCATGGAAATGCAGCACAAACATTTCCCCTTCCATCATAAGCCACTGTTCTTATGAACCTGAGCAGCATACTCCTATATTAACCAAACAGACAGGACGGGCGTGATGGATGTATGTAGTGCACTCTAGTTGTGGAGGTATAGGCAGGTGAAGTGGTTACATAGCATTTATGCGATAGCATATTCAATTCTCCAGGTTGTTCTAGGTGTGGTGTGTTTCGTTTAGTTTTTTTTAAACAATTTTTGTTTTGTGAAGTCCAGAAGAGTTAAGGTGAGCTGTCAAGGACATTGTTAATCACAAAGATCCCCTGCTTTTGAGAACAAAAGGGCTTAAGACTTCAAGAATCTCAATAACAGAACTATGGTAATGTATTCATTTTCTATATGCAATTACATTTCTGTGTGTTTTATTTCTAATTCATAAACCTGGCCGTGTTTTAGTGTTTAGTAATATGTGTTCGCCATTTAACAGATTTAACTATGTGGCAATGGTATATGGGTTATATTATGATGGCTAGCAAGAGCAATACTAGTTCATATACATTTTTAAACTAAAAGTAATATTACAGATGCCTTGAACAACTCTAGTGCAACACCAAGTATACGTAACAACAAAATGACACCTTTCTGTTGTATAATTAGGGCTCAGGTTAAGTATGTAGTACAGTGTGTCGATATGTGTGTCTTATTGATGTGGTGTGCTACTCTGACTTGATGTGTCATACTAAAAACCTGAGGGCTACAGAACATGTTTTAGGACAATCTCAGGGAGTCATAGAAACAAAGATTCCAAATCAAACAAACATGTCAGCATTTTGTCAGGCATAAGTTTACCAGACATGACTAAATATTGTGGAATTATATGATATGACATGATGTACAATCTAAGATTCAGCAGGAAACTGAAGAAATGTGTGTTTGTATTTTCAAACAAAACTTATTTTTCCAACGGTTGAATATGAAAATAGTGAAATTTTATATAGTCTGACTTCACCACATTCCTTTAACAAATGATGTCAGTGTGCCTTGAGTCTAGAATCATTCTTCTGTCTTCACACCTCCTTCTTTCCAAGATGAGCCACTGGACCGCTTTGTTCACTCTGCTGCTGGTGTGCAAGGGCACCCTCACCTGCACAGCACAGAGCACCTCCTCACCTGACGCCTCCACCTCCTCACCTGACCCCTCCACCTCCTATCCTGACCCCTCCACCTCCTCACCTGAGAGTACAGGCAACGCCACGACTGCTAGCATGAACACGCCCAGTTCCACAGCTGTGTCTGCCAGCATGAACACGCCCAGTTCCACAGCTGTTTCTGCTAGCATGAACACGCCCAGTTCCACAGCTGTGTCTGCCAGCATGAACACGCCCAGTTCTACTGACCCTCCAGTCACTGCTGAAACATCCGCTAGCACTGCAACTAGCACACAATCACCTGCTTCTGTCACTACGCCGCTTAATCCCACTTACGTTTCTGTTCCCGTGACAACAACGGTTGCTCTGACAACCACAATGGCATCCATGACTACAATAGGGACTACTGTCGTAACCACTTCCACATCCCCAACAGCATCTATGTCAACTCTCACTACAACACCAACCTCATCAGGGACTGCAGCTGCAAATCCAACCAACCCACTATCTGCGATCATATCTCCAGCAGCTGGGTCATCCCCAGCTCAAGTCTCTGTTTCAACAAGCTCAACCACATCTGCAGCCAGTGCTCCTCCAGCTGCAAACAGTTCTGCTTCAACCTCTGACTCCTCCAGCATCAGCAGCAATAGCTCTGTTGCTGTAGCAGCTGGTTCTAGTTCCGTTAGCAGCACTCTTGCTAGTGGCGCTAATGGTAATGGAAATTCCACCATATACCCCACAACTGTTGCCAATGGTAACAGCCTAGCATCAACAGCAACCGTTGCTACAACATCCCAGGCAAGCGTTTCTTCATCCAACAAAGTCTTATCTGGTCAGTTATGCTGGACAGGTACGTACACAGCACAGTTGTCATTTTGCAGGTGTGGATTAAAACACTCATAATATTTGTATTTTTGTCTATTTATTTCTATTTATTTATTGTATTTGAAATGTACAGTCAGAAATGTGTTCAGTGATAACCCAAAAATTCCTAAATCTCCAAATATTTCTTGTGTAGTTTTCTTATGATAATTGATAGTGACACATGAAGGTACTTTGATTTCTTTTGCAGCTTTTCTTGTCCAGATGCTGCTGTTTCCTCAATTTTGACGTTGCCTCATTTCAACATGGGGGTGGATTTGGGGGGAAGACATGTCTCCTGCAATACTGGATGGATGGGATGGAATGATCTGAGGTCACAACATGAACATTTTATATTGACAGGGTTGCAACCTTCATCTTTTTAGAAAAATTAAGTAAAAATGTATAGATATACGTTTACCTTTTCCTTGACAGGATTACACAGACAACTGACTCAACAGGCTATGTAGTTGCTGCACTGTCCTTGCTCATTTTATTTGTAAATATACAAAATATGTAGTTTATGTCACTAAAAGATGTAGACAATATAGCTTTCAAAATATTTGTTTGCCGTTCTAAATTCTTTGCACAGCATATTGCACCTTTAATTCACAGCAAGGCATGTCTAAGACAACCCAATAGTGCATAAAAATGGCAAATGGGTTGGGAGGGGAGATGATCTTGAAGACCTGCAAATAGGCTTATTTGCATAGTATGGTCTCATTGAGTGAAGAAAACTGAAAACAATAAAAGTCTTCAAGAAAACTGCATTTTATTGCGTACAGCATTATGTAACAGCACTATGTAACCAACAAGTTTTAATGCACATCCACGCTTTTCCAATGCATCCATTTTCCTTTTTCTATGGGTGTTTTTATTTGATTGTGTTTAGATCATGCATTGAAACCTAGGTGACTTTGTTTCAAAACCCTGTAATCGTATTCAAGTAACAGAAATCCTCTTTTCAAATGATAAGATATACAGTATCAATAGAGTACATGTGTGTGTGTGTGTGTGTTTTGTCCAGAGAAAAATAATGTTTATTTCACATCTCAGTTTAGTTAGAACCATCTGTTACATTCACGGCTCTATGCATTAACATGAAAGGGAGTTCCACACGCAAGGTTATAATAAGTAAAGCACATTTATTAAAGTATAATAGAAAAGTCAGTGTAATTGCCAGAAATAAAAGTGTAGTGCAAGCAGGGTCTAATGGGTGTACATATGTCCAAACAAACAAATATAAACGATGCGTTGAGGAGAGGGAGCCTCCTGCACCCTGCGCCATGGCCCTCATATGGTGGAGCTCATTAAGGCCTCATTCCTCACACCTGCGGGCACCTGCGCAGACTCTGCTACCCAGCTGTGGAAACAGAGAGCACTGATAGCAGGGGGCGGGGCAGACCAGGCTGGGTCTTGACACATCATTATCAGTACAACATCAATGAAGTAATTTGATTACAAGCAACAAGAATAAAGTTGTAAGAATATATTTTTGAAGTATAAATCTCATGAAAACATGTTAATGTTAAAAATTATATTATGTACATAAAATCAGATATACTACACTACAGCACTGTACTGCTAGTTCTCATCATTTGAAAAGCTTTGTTAAAAATCCAGTCAGTGAAAACGTCGTGTCTAGGAAAAAGATTTGAGTCAATCCTATTGATTGAAGGTTTCTCAGCTCACTTAAAATGTCTTTGAGATGTTGCAAATTATTGAGTATATCCACTAGAAGGAAGACAGGACATTCAGTGACCTTCACTCCCCCACCATTGTTATGGGCTGTCTTCAGCTTATTCACAGCCTCATTTATGTTCTTCTTCAAACACTTCAACACATCAGAACGAATACAGAGTTGATTTGCGAAACATGTGATGCGTCCAGGAGGTGGGTTTGGCCCTTGTTTAACCACATCCATCAGTGTCTCGTCAGTATAATTCAAGAAACACTCCAGATATTCTCCAGCTTTTTCAAGGTCTCTCAAAGCTACATCGAGGTAGCCGCTGTCTTTTCTCTGCATTACTGACAGTGCACGGTTGTACAAAGCAATGATATCATGATCATTTGCTTCCAATGCCCTGGAGTATATCTCAACGCTCTCCCTGAGACACTTTTGAAGTCTTAGTTCATTCCCATATCTTACGTAGAAAGACACAGCAGAGGATGGACAAATCCCTTTCTCCAGGAGCTCTCGGGCATTCCCCATGGCCTCGTTGAACTTGGGCTTCTGGGTCTCTTTTGATTCGTCCTCATTGAACCTTGTAAGAAGCCACAGTCCCCAGCACTCATGCATCGACTCAACAATTGCATTGAGCATATTGCTGTTTTTATGCTGTTCATGTATCTCATCTAGCAGTTGTAGGTAATCAGAGAAGAGATCTTCCTTCTTGGTCATTTTTGGAATTTCTTCTGTCAGGTAAGATGACAGCCTTTCACTCACTAGGTGGTCTCTTGCCTCTTTAGCATCTGTAACGTTTGTGTCTGCTGAAGTTTCCAGATAGGAAAATAGGCGATCAAGAGCTGCTGCCATTTCTTCCCATGACTGAGTGCTATGGTCCTCTTCTAATGCTATTAAAGCTTTGCTTAGCTGCCTCTGCACAGTTCCTCCATCTAATGTAGAGATGCTAAGGTGTGCTAACATCTGGAGGGAAGATCTATTTTTGATGATCTCTACAATGATTGACATTGAGAAATGGCTGGCACACATGATGAGTTGGGCAGAGCCTGGTTTTCCCTGGCGTGCGGTGCGACCAAATGCCTGCTGCTCAACTCTGGCGTTCAGGGGTAAGAATGTTTGTACAACAAAGAGGCCTCCAGCCCTATCCACTTTCTCAGAGACTTTAAGGTCTGTTCCCCGTCCAGCCAGATTGGTTGCTATGATGACATCTCTGGCCTGAAGACGTCTCCCAGTGATTTCAGAGGGGTCCGAGTTGTTGTTTGTGTAACATTTTGGATTGACCCCCTGGACGGATTCTGTAATGGCTTTCTCAATAGTCTTAACCCGGTTTATTGTCTCACAGAGGACCAGTACAGCTCTCTTCCCTCGATACCATGTGGAATTGACCTTTGCATGGACAACACTGCAGATTGCTTTCAGCCACTCCTCCTCTTCATTCAAAATTTGACCCTCTTCCTCAAAAAGTTTCCTTCTTCTAAAGGAAGGGATGCGGCAGGTTTGCATGCCTTTGTAGAGCTCCTGAAGCATTTTTAATTTCCTCTTTGTTTCCCAAAGTTCCTGAGACACCAAAACACCTGACCCTTATACATCATAAAGAGCCTTACATTGGACATGAAGTTTGTAATGACTGTCATGTTGCTCACTTTGGTCTGATGTTTCATTTCCAGAAACTGCTGAAGCCCATCACTCCACTTCATGTTGTTTTGTACAACTCCTGTGCACTGGTAGTCTACAGGGACCACAGTCTCTCGCTGTATAATATACTCATCACCCAAAGCCATTTCTGTGGCCTTGAAGGCATTTTCTACCCACACGCCCACCTTGCCATGGACAAAATTCTGGAATCCTGTGATATATGAGTCTTCAGGTGTTACTTCAGGGCGAGTAAACTGAAGATTCGTTCTTATTGTCTGCTCAACGAAGTTTAAAAGTGTCTGTCTGTCTGAGAACAAATGTCGGCATAGACCTCCTTTGAAGAAGAGTATAGGAATCTCATGCCGTGCTCCAACTTCTCTATCCACTGGTTTGTTCAGCTTCTTTAGAGATCCATCTTCTTCTTTAGAAAACAAACTGTAGCAATGGTTAGGAAATTCTTCTTCAACCAGTCTGAAAAAATCAACAATCTGGGCCTTGTCAACACATTCAAGTTTTTGAAATATGTCTTGGGAGTTGAGATGTGTCATGTCCTCAGCAAATCCCTTTGGAAAAATCCCTTTGTCCTCGGCCAGCTTCAAAACAGCATCAGTGTCAGAGGAACTATCAGTGTTTTCCTGTAGAATCCTGACGAAGGACTGGATCGGCCCTGCTGTTCTCCCACAATCTAGTTTTTTGCACTGACTCACTAAACACCATATTTGTGACAAATCCATGTCTAGATACTGCATGGCAGGTAAGTCGCTGCTCAGGTAGACCATCTCCAGACCTTTATCCAACATGAGAGAGTCCACTTCATCCACAATGACACAATGGAACTTTCTGTCACCCCTTACTTCGCTCCTCTGAAAATGGTGTCGGAGCCAGTCTCCTGCGAAGCTGTCTGTTGTGCCGTATACTATATGACACTTGTAGCACGGTTTCAAGGCCTCAATTGATTTATTGGTGTTACAGCCTACTTCAAGACCTAGTTCTCTATAGAAGAGCCTCCAAGCCTCTGCATCTCTCTCAGCAAGTACTGGGGAGCTGGAAATGATATCGACCTTCTGACGCTGTAAAGCCCTGTATGCAGCAAACATGGCCACTATGCATGACTTGCCCTCTCCTGTGCCCACCTGTAGCAGGTAACTGGACTTTGAGAGAGCCAGGACGCACCAGCTCACCATCTGGGTGATACGAGGCTTCCAGCCTTTTGTCACCTGTACAGCTTTACACACTTTCAAGAGATTTTTTCCATTCTGCCTTCCAGACATTGGTTCTGGTCAGTTTTGGACAGGGCTGAATCAACAGCTGACACAATCTTCCTCACCTTCTTAATCACATGTCTATCAACTCCTTCTTGTTGAGAGAGGTCTTTAAGAATTTCTTCTATTTCTTTATCTTTGTCTTTCCCTAACTTGTTTAGGAGTTCGTCGTCATCAATCTTGGCATCACACACCAACTGGATAACATTGCAATCTTCTTCAATTATCAGATTCGGATCAATTTTGTGAATTTCTATTGTGTATAGTATTTTTGCCATCCATGCGTCAAAATCAACAGTTTGTTTTTTTGGCCATTTGAAACGCTTCACTAAAGCTTCAAAGAGCTTTTTTGCATTGTCTTTATCCCAATTAATGTTTCGTAACAAACTCTGAAGCCTAGGGAGGCTGAGGTCCATCTTATAATCAGTTGCATCCATGGTGTTCTGTGCATCCATGGTGTTCTGTGGGTTCAAGTAGGATTGTGACCCATGGTGTCTGTGGTAGAAAAGAAATTACAGCTATTAATAACAGTATAACATTATCACATAAAATATAAACCTACCACACAGCCTTAAACAGGGTCAAAATGTTTATTTTAACAGTATCATTGATTCTCAGTATCATTAATTCTCTAAAGAGAGTTTTTTTAGTGACCAGGGGAGGCAAAATCCATTATTGATCATAAGAGTGCGATGAGTATAAGTACTCATGCCATGTCTCTGTACCTTGTACTTCGGATCAAAATACAGAACTGTCAAAACACCGTAGGCAATAATACAATTAATTCTGATATTGAATTCTGATATTGATATGTATTCTGGAGCCAAATATGTATATTGTGTATACAGAAATAATCTCCTTTCAAAGGCCACCAAGATAATGTTGGTACTATCCTCATAACAGCACCAATAAAATGTTGGTGATCTCATCCAATTGGATAGGCATCAACCATTCAACACAACAGCAGATCAATTAAGTTGAACACATGGGGGCACCACACAGTGTGGTGCCTACCATAATGGTCAAAATGAAGTCACAAAACAGTCTCATAAATCAATCTCATATATCAGTCTCATAAAAATATATTAACAATCAATTTGGAACCCTGATTAATAATTAAATGAATAACTACAACATAGTTTTTAATAGCAAGTAAAAATTGAAGGTCTTAGGAGTTCTAAATAGAAGAGGTTGGCAGCATTCATTCATGTGCAACACTAGATAGTCCGGCATATAAAATCAATGCATTTATTCACAAAATTGTCATTAATAAAACATGTGTATCTAACTAATGACTAAAGTTGAGTGTGTGTGTGAAATAGAGGGAGTGTGCGTGTGTGTGTGAGTGCGCAAGCTTGTGTGCTTGAGTGTACGTTGGTGGTTGCGTGCTAGAAAGAAAGTGTGTGTGAGTTCCTTTGTTTGGTCTCCATAGTTCCGCGTGCATGTGTGTGCACATCCGTGAACATACATGTGAGATGAACAAAGGACGAGCTGATGGAACTGAATACCGCTGTTTTCCTGTTGTGTCAGACATGAGAAGAGGGGTCTAGTCCTTGTCTACCAGCTCAGGGGGCGTAGTTCAGGTGACATCAGGCTACAGTTACAGCGGAGGAGAGGTGCTGACTATTCATACAAGTTTCTGATTAAATCACACAAAAGTTCCTGATTAAATCACGCAATGTACAAATTCCCGGTAGACTTCAGGTAAATCACGTGGTTTAGAATAGGCTAACCTGCCCATGGCTGGTGAAGTGCCACAGCTGATCTCAGGGATAAACAAACATTCTTAGCTGGTGGGACACGTCATGCTTTGTTATCATAGACAGAAGACCCATCTCTAAAATTACTTTCACATAGGATGCTCTTGTGTTTCCTCAATCATGTCCTCTCTCCTCTTTTCTCATATAAAATTATATAATATTTTTTATATATATATATATATATATATATATATATATATATATATATAAATATATATCAGAGTTCACGCAATTATTCATGTTTGGCTTGTTATAAAAAAGACTTATAATAGATAATGAAAAAAAGATATTCACAACCCGGCTGAATATCTACAGCCACTACAAAACCTTGGGACAGCTGTCCCTAAATACAGGCAGCAGAAATCCCTCACACTTCTGAGGATGCTAGATAAGAGCACAGACAGTACCTTCTTCTCACCTAAGAAGCTTCAAACAACTACCATGCTAACCCTTTTACCAGATACCTGAAACCAACCCCTAATTGGCACATTCCATTGCAGGTCCACAACACAGGGTTGATCTCATATCAAGAGTAAATTCACTCTAATCACCGTTAAAATGGTACCACATGTAATACTAATTAGGTCAGGCCTTCACAACAATAACAACAAACAGTTACAAGTCAGATTCTTCATTGAAAAAACCTTTGCAAAGGCACAACCATGATCATCGCGAGCCCAACCGTATAGCTGTCCCCGGGCCGGGAGCACACTTTCTTGAAATGCTGGAAAGGTGCAAAAGCAGCAAGAACCCCTCCAGCATTGTTGGTTGAACAAACACGGTATAAACATTTACAGTCATACTTTTACATATGCTGTATACAAAGACAGTGATTTGTCTGAACAACAATTGTGCAATAAAACAAAGAAATGGCAAAATGAATGAGCGTGAGTCAAATATTTGTCGTGGTTTCAGCAATATGTGTGCACCCATCTGCTTGTACACATGGCAGACAAGTCAAACCAGTTCAGATTGTTGTGTGTAATTAGTGTAGAGGTCACTTTTGTTGGTTAAAAGTACCACAAGTCTGTTGGTGAAGATGTACCTATGAAATGCGGTATCACACAGTGGCATGCCGTTTAGGAAATGTTATATATATATAAAACTTAATACATAAAATGAATGCTAAATGCTTTGAAAGCACACCAATTGCTTTACCAATAAAATATTAGGTTAGAAAATACAAGATTTACTTAATTCCTTCAAAATGTGTCTTTTTTCAGACAAAAACCCTAAATACATTTATCACATAATCCATAAGAAATGCCATTCTTACCAGCTGGTTGGTGACGAGTCCTGACATGACTGAAGATTTTCATGCCATTCATGATGGAATTCCCCTAAAAGTCTTTCATTCTCCTTCAATCACGTGATTTGTATGAACTTACCAAACATAGTCACAGCTGCACATTTGGTCTGTGTTATTTCAGTGGTGGAATTTTCCTAGTTTGTATGGGCACTTCAGGTAAATCACGTGGTTTAGAATAGGCTAACCTGCCCATGGGCGGAGGAATGCCACAGCTGATCTCACAGATAAACAAACATTCTCAGCCATGGGATGCTGGTATTTGCAACCTCAAGTTTCACTTCTTATTACAAAAGGGCTATTTCTGAAAACCAGCCCTACTCAGGAGGAATGGGGAGGGGAATTTTCACCTTGGGAAATACCTCTCGCATTCTGAAATCAACACTGATATTAATGCAAAGTAAGAATTATTTATTGATCTTGATATATATGGAAGGAAGTCTGATATTTGTGCAATTAGGTCTGATATTATGGGAAGAACTCTGATAAATATGTCAAATGAACTCTGATATTTATGGAATGAACTCGGATATATATAGTGCTGTTTGAAAGTTTTAGGCACTTTAGTTGTCAAAACATTTGTCTTTTACAGTTATTTTCTATCCTCATAAGCATTAGTGTGTCAAAAGGAAATATCATATTTGAGATTTTCAAACACTGTTTTTAAGTATTTCAGTGAGACATTTATATGCCATTAAAGAAAGAAAGTAACAAAGTAACAGACCACCTTGTAGATTGAAATACAAAAGACCATCAGACTGAACTGGCAGAAACTTGGGATTACATGAAGTAAACAGACATGAAGAACTATGGCAAGTTCTTTTTAAAAGCATCCTCACATGACAGCATTTGTGCAAAACTGCCTAAACTATTTTCAGTGTACTGAATACACAATGAAGTCTGTTATTTATGGAAACAACTCTGAAATATTTGCAATTAATTTATATACTGTATATATAAATGTAATGTCTGATATAAAAAGTCTGATGTTTTTAGAATGAACTCCGATATATGTACTGCAATTTCCTGACAATGAATCCCCTTTTTACACATTGATTTGTAAACTTTCTCTAATCACCTTTTTTACACATTGATTTTGTAAACTTAAACCTGTGGTTATTACTAGGGTGTGGCCTATACATGGGAAATAGGCTTTAATCAATTAGTTTAATATTACTTCAAAATATGATTGTATACATGTTGTTACGACCTGGCTCGTAGGCAAGCAAGATAATGAGAACACAAAGACCCAAAACTTAATTTAGAATTATATTTATTCTTTTGTAGGGAAATAAAGGGTAAGTGGAGTGCAAGCTGCATGTCCTGCTGCCAGGTAAGCAGCTGTAGAGTGTGTGTGTGTGTGTGTGAGAGAGAGATAGGGGTGTGGCCAGTTCTTAAAGGCACCTGCAGGTAATCAAAGGTGATTACACCTGAGACCCAAGGAACAGAGGTAAACAATGAACACAAAGCAACAAATTCCAGGCCCTGGTATTTCTGTATTTCTCAGACAAAAACCCTGCCTTACATTTCATAAATACATCTTTCACATGTTTCCATATGAGATGCCGTTGATACCTTACCAGCTTGTTGATGATGAGTCGGATTTCAGCTCTGTGTTGTTGTCCTGACATGACTGAAGATTCTCCTGGACACAGTGCTTTTATGCCGTTCATGATGGAACTCCCTAAATGTCTTTCATTTTGCTTCAGTCATGTGATTTTTATGAACTTATCAAACATATTCAAGTTTCACTTCGTCTTTTTACAACAGAGCTTTTTTTCTGAAAACCAGCCCTGGAATGCCAAGCCCATGAGACCAAACATCTGCACTTGTCACCCAATTTCTCATTCTGACCCTCACTTGTTAATTTCAGGGTTATGGACCTTTACTGCAACACAAGTAATCGAGTTTGCTGATAATATATGTTTTGTTTTAATGCACTCTCACTCTGAATGTGCCCAGCATGGTCATGTGAACCACAAGGGGCACGCCAAGAGGAAAACCACACAACCCTGATTTGGTCTTTCACTTTGAGATGCGAGTTCCTTTCAAGTGTCCCACTTATTCTTCAAGATCATTTATATTTATGTGGACATATTGTATGGAATTATGTGTACACTATTTGCTTTTATTGATTCATTTGTGCATCCGGTCCCTGATTGATTCATTTGTGCACCAGCTGTCACAACACGGATCTGATGACAAACAAAATAGTGAGAGTCATTTGATGTGTTCAAAAGGATCTGTTTCATATGATACTGTTATATGCTCTTTTAACAAGAGTCAGTGGTGCAAGTCTAAGTGTAATCTCGTATAACTCGTATGTAACGTATAAATATGGGTCATATGCTATGGATGTGTATGCCAGCTGCACATTTGGTCTGTATTATTTCAGTGTTGGAAGTTTCCTGGTTTGTATGGGCACTTCAGGTAAATCACGTGGTTTAGAATAGGCCATGGCGATAGACATAGGCATAGGCCAACCTGCCAATGGGCGGAGGAATGCCACAGCTGATCTCACAGATAAACAAACATTCTCAGCCATGGGGTGTTGGTAGGACACGTCATGCTTTGTTACCATAGACAGAAGAACCATCTGTTACCATGGACAGAAGACCCATCTGTTACCATAGACAGAAGACCCATCTGTTACCATAGACAGAAGACCCATCTGTTACCATAGACAGAGGACCCATCTCTAAAAGGACTTTCACATAGGAGGCTCATGGGTCCTCTGTCCTCCCTCCTCTTTCCTCATATAAAATTATCTAATATTATATATATGTAAGATGTACGAATTCCAGGTGTATCAACAGAACTTCAGGTAAATCACGTGGTTAAGAATAGGCTAACCTGCCCATGGGCGGAGGAATGGCACAGCTGATCTCACAGAAAAACAAACATTCTCAGCCATGGGGTGTTGGTATTTGCAACCTCAAGTTTCACTTCTTCTTATTACAAAAAGTCTGATTCCGTTTCAGACTATTAATCACCTTTTTCACACATTGATTTTGTAAACTTTCTCTAGCCCTGGTGAGCCCTACTACAGTGTGGCCTATACATGGTTAAAAAAAATACGAGAATTCTTTCAGGCAAAAGTTACCTTAACTTCATTGTGGTTGTGTGTGACTTCAAACAGTGTGTGTGCTTTACACAAGAAATAAAGTCACCAGTCTTGTGCATTATTTAAGCACACCAATTGCATTACCAATGATTATTAGCTTAGAAACTACAACATTTCCCTGTTTGAACATGACTATCACAGAACAAATGCAATATCATATGGTGCAGCCCTAGCGGCTAGGAAATAGGCTTTAATCAATTTGTTTAATATTCTTTCAAAATATGTCTTTATATGTGCATTTCTGTATTTTGCAGACAAAAACCCATCTTACATTTCATAAATACATCTATCACATATTCCATTCGAGATGCCATTCATACCAGCTGGTTGCTGACGAGTCGGATTTCAGCTCTGCTTTGATGTCTTGACATGACTGAAGTTTCTCCTGAACACAGTGCTGTTATGCCATTCATGATGGAACTCCCCTAAACGTCTTTCATTCTGATTCAATCATGTGTTTTGTATGAACTAGCCAAACACTAGGCAATACTAGGCACAGTACTAGGCACCATCTGTATTCACACATATAAATACAGCTTTCACGTCGCAGCAGGTAAGTGCTCCTTCTCTATTCTCTCTCTCATACCTCCCCTCGCCAGGAAGGAGGCACCCTTGAAATAGGCCTGCCACTTGGGCTAAATTGGTCCAATCAGCCTATTTGGACCAAACCATTGACGTGGGGGAGTCCAAGTCTCTCTCCCACTCTTGCAGGGCCACATGAGTCAGACTCCATTTTAGTGCCAAGCGGTGAGAAGGGGGAATTCATCTTATCACAAGACAACATTTTTAAAAATGTTCAATAAAAATACAATCCAAATTGTGTGTGTCTAATTTCCCTGTGTACTACAATGAACAACTGAAAACAAATTAACTAATACAATGAAAACATTATAAACTTTAATTGAAACTAAAGACATTGGTTTGTGAACTAAACTGGCCTTCTCTGTGCTACCCGGCACACTAGACAATGCCCTGCAAGCTTATCCTCCAGCAGAAAGCAGGGCACAGGGAAGTTACACACACACTCTGACTTTCATATTTGTGAGGTTACCAGTGATCCAAACCATCAACAAATTACAAAGAACAATGGCCTTGGAGATCATAATTGAGGAACACTACCTGTGGTCTTCCTCTTGAACCCTGTCATTTAACATCAACTGGGGATTTAATATGTTGCCATGGAAATGCAGCACAAACATTTTCCCCTTCCACCATAAGCCACTGTTCTTATGAACCTGAGCTACATACCATACAGGCAGGACAGGAGTGATGTCTGTATGTAGTCCACTCTAGTTGTGAAGGTATAGACAGGTGAAGAGATTACATAGCATTTATGTAATAGCATATTCAATTCTCCAGGTTGTTCTAGGAGTGTTGTGTTTCGTTTAGTTTTTTGAAACATTTTGTTTTGCTCAGTTTGCTTTGCTTATGTTCAGAGGAGTTAAGGTGAGCTGTCAAGGACAATTGTTAATCACAAAGATCCCCTACTTTTTTGAACAAAAAGGGTGAAGACACTTCAAGAATCTCAATAGCAGAACTATGGCAATGTATTCATTTTCTATATGCAATTAATTGAATATGTCCAGCTTCCTCAGAAGACGTACTGGCTTGTAAATGAGAGGAAAGTCTGGAGGGTTTTTTTGTGTCTTTTTTTTTTACCAACAAGAGTTCTATCTTTTGACCAACCGGGATCGAACTGTCTTAAGATCCCCCACTAAAACATCACTAAAAACTACAAACTTCTGTTAGAACGAAACTGAAAGTTGCTATGCAGCTTCACTCTCACCAAAATGGACTGGGATGGTGGAATGTAGGCCAGTTCGTATCTATGGGAGCAGACTGTAAGTAGAAGCAGTTTGCATAGCCCACGGGCGGAGATAATCTTGTCTTGTAAGGTTTGTGTTACATCGAAATGTCTCTCGGTAAGGAAGGAAGCACCTTTTTCTTGCAGCTCTCAGTTTCATAGCCTGTCACAGGTGGCGACATCCGCTCAGCTAACGCAGACTCAATTTGAAGGACACGAGGTGAAGAGAGACAGGGGACACTGCTGGAATCAGAAGTCGGACACAAAGCAGGTGAAAGATTTGGGTTCGACGGGATTCGTATGGTATTGAAACCGGAGATGTTTGCAGAGTGTCATATATATTGGGGTAAGAATGAAACGTAGCTTGGTTAACTAGGAGGCAGGATAGCTAAAGATACTCAAGATTTATGTAATTATATTTAAAAAAAACGTTGTGCAGTTCAATAATGTCCCCCATGGATTACGAACCCGGAATAGGGTAAGGGAAGAAACTGATACAGACCCTGGTCATCTTAGGCACCCAAATATCTTGTGGCTTCTTCATGTTATATAGGTCAATTTGCATGTCCCCAAGTAGTGTCTCAGCCATAACCTCTGGCTCTCTTTTTCAGCAGCCTTAGACAACACTTTTAAAACTACTTTGAGTGTTTGTTCTTCAAAACCAAAATCCAACAGAAGTGACGTGGTTGATTTAGCCACCCACTGACTGAGGTTCAGTCCAGTCCTGATGGGTCCAGCCATAATACCAATCTCCAAATGCTGCCAATATGTGGTGTAGTTACTGGTGTTGAAGCACACCTGAATATCCTCAAAATATGCTTTGTGTGTTGGCGTGTGTGATATAGTGTGGTGAGTGAGGTATCAGTATGTATGTTGTGTCTGTGTGCATGTGTGTGTATTGGCTAACACGTAATAATCGTGTGTGTTTTTATATGTTGAGAGTGACTGCACGTGCCTATTACCTTTGCTAGTTGGTTTATGTGCACTTGTACAGGTAGTGGTATGTGAGTAAGAAATCAGATGTGTCATTATGTTCCTCCTAGGCTGATGGGTTGTTCCCTCACAAAGAAGAGTTGTGCTGCTTTAGCATCAGCTGCCAGCTCAACCTCCTGCAGTTTGAAGGTGTTGAACCTGGGTGGCAATAAGCTTCATGATACAGGAGTTCAGCATCTCTCAGACCTCCTCAAGAATCCCCACTGCAAACTGGAGACTCTAGTGTGAGTGTTAGCACACAACAACAGAACAGTGTGTGTGTGTGTGTTTGTATGTGTGTTTTGAACAGGTATTGGTTTGTGAGTGAAATAATTCGATGTGTCACTATGTTTTCTCTCAGGCTGAAAGGTTGTTCCCTCACAGAGCAGAGTTGTGCTGTTTTAGCATCAGCTGCCAGCTCAACCTCCTGCAGTTTGAAGGAGCTGAACCTCAGTAGCAATGAGATCCATGATGCAGGAATTCAGCATCTCTCAAACTGGATAAACTAGTGTGAGTGTTAGTACGCCATGTGTTTGTGAAGGTGACTGCATGTCTGAAATGTTTCCTGTACTACTTTGTGTGTGTGTTTGTTGGTGTTTGTGATGCAGTATAATGGGTGTGTGTGTGTTGGGGGCTGGCGTGGGTGTAGGGTTACTCATAATAAGTCTGTGTGCGCTGGTGTGTGTAATTCATTGTAGTTAGTGAAGTACTGTGTGTGTGTGTGTGTGTGTGTGTGTGTATGTGAGTGTGGTGCAGTGTGATGAGTGTACAGCATGTGTGTGTGTGTGTGAGAGTGTGTGTGGATGGGTGTGTATGTGTATAGGGTAACTCATAATCAGTATGTGCATGTTAGTTTGTGTGATTCACTGTAACACGTGAAGTAGTGAGGTACAGCATGTGTGTGTGTGTGTGTGTGTGTGTGTGTTGTGTTCATATCTGTGAGGGTGACTGCACATATGTGTTAGCTCTACCGGTATGAATGTGTGTACTGTATAGGTAGAGGTATGTGGGAGACTAATCGGATCTGTCATTATATTTCTCCCAGGTTGAAGTATTGTTCCCTCAGGAAGAAGAGTTGTGTTGCTTTAGCATCAGCTGCCAGTTCAACCTCCTGCAGTTTGAAGGAGCTGAACCTGAGTAACAAAGAGCTTCATGATACAGGAGCTCAGCATCTCTCAGTCGTCCTCAAGAATCCCCACGGCAAACTGGAGACACTAGAGTGTGTGTTAACACACATTAACAGACCTGTGGTGTGTGTGCGCGTGCATGTGTGTGTATGTGTGTGTCTGTATTTGTGTGTGTGTGTTATAGATAGGGTTCTGTGAGTGTTATAATCAGACATGTCTTTATGTTTCCCCAAGGCTGTGTGGTTGTTCTCTCACAGAGAACAGCTGTGCTGCTTTAGCATTAGCTGCCAGTTCAACCTCCTGCAGTTTGAAGGAGCTGAACCTGAGTAACAATGAGTTTCATGATACAGGAGTTCAGCATCTCTCAGTCCTCCTCAAGAATCCCCACTGCAAAATGGAGAAACTAGTGTGTGTGTTAACACACAACATCATACCTGTGGCTGTGCACCCTGTGATGAGTGTGTTTGTGGTGATACATAATGATGGGTGAACTGCGTTGTGTGTGTGTGCACATTCTTGTGTGTTCCTGTTACCCCTACGATTTGGGTAAGCAAATCTGTGTGTTTGTCTGATAGTGTGGGTATATGAGTGACTCCATGTGGTGAGTAAAGTATGATGTATTTGCATCTTGCACACAGTCACTGATTGTTTGAGTTGCACCCTGTGATTGGAGAAGTATAGTTTGTGTTTTGAGGGGGGAATTTTTCATTGGTGACGAAGAATGTGTGTGTGGCCTCTTGTGACATGTGGAGAACAGTGTGTGTGAGTGAGTGTGAGTGAGTGTGTTGGGGAGGGGCCTGTGTGAGTGGCCTCCTGTAATAAGTGATACATGGGGTGTGTGAGAGAGTCACATAACAATGAACGAACTACAGTTTGTGTTTATGTATTGCTTTATGGTTAGAGGTCTGTGGTCTCTGTGTGGGTGTGTGTACGTGTGCACACAAATATATTTTTACAATTATTGTGACCAAATTTATCATGGTCATCAGTATGATGGCAATATTGTTGATATTGTTAAAATGTGTTGAAAAAAGAAAGTTCTGATAACCAAACTGATATCATTTCAAGTTTTATATTGAAATCCACAAAGAATTATTAGCAGCACTATGCACTTTTTGTTTGCATAAACATTGAAATAATAACATAGCCAATAACAGCCAAAACAGCCAAAACCATCAAATGCGCATAAAATGACCATTAAGGAAACTTTTTTCATTAACATTTTCCTTTTAAATGAACACAACCTTATATAAGTAAATCAAATGTACATAGAAGCAGCACAACCATTAAAAACAAAGTGTCGATGACATAAAAATAACAACACAAAAAAGTAAAATGAATAGCACTGATTGTATGTCTGTTTATCTCCCTCAAAAAGAGATAAGATGCTGCTGACCTAACATCCTGTATGTATGCATCTTTTGTTCACTTGAGAGTGACATGTCTGGTATTTACTTTGTCTGGTTTAAGTAGTGATCTGTGAGGGGAGACATTGTGCCCGCTGACACTGAACAATCACTCTGGTTGCTGTGATGCACAAAATCTTGCTCGCAACCTTGGCAAGATGAGGCAGCTCTGATGCGTGGCCCGTCCACCACACCAATGGATGGCAGAGACAGGTAGACCTTGATTTCTTCTTTCACTCTGATTTCTGGGGTGGTCGGACTCTGATCCTCTTGACCTCTCTGCTGCCTTGTTGAGGTCATCTTTCTCAGCAACCCCATTCAGCATACAAGAGGAGGATTGAGGACCACTTCAGCAGCAACAACATACAAGAGGAGGATTGAGGACCACTTCAGCAGCAACAACATACGGCAGGTGTGGCAAGGGGTCCAACACATCACCAACTACAGGTCCAGCAACCTAACTGCAGCCGACGGTGATGACTCGCTGGCTGAGGGGCTAAACTGCTTCTTCACACGCTTTGAAGTTGATACACCGGATGTGACCACGCCACTTCCACTAGACCCCTGTAGCCACACCCTCACAGTGCAGGCACAGGAGGTAAGGTGTGTTCTGCGGGCAGTGAACCCAAGAAAAGCTGCTGGACCAGACGGTGTGACTGGGAGGGTGCTGAGGGACTGTGCAGACCAACTGGCTGGTGTGTTCACCAACATATTCAACCAGTCCCTATCCCAGTGCTTGATTCCACCCTGCCTGAAGTCCTCCACAATCATTCCTCTACCAAAAAAGACCACTGCCAGCACCCCTAACGACTACCGACCAGTGGCACTGACACCTATCATCATGAAGTGTTTTGAGAAACTGGTCCGGAGTCACATCACAACAAGCCTGCCACCCACTTTTGACTCCCACCAGTTTGCATACAGAGCAAACAGGGCTACAGAAGATGCTATTGCCACGGCTCTCCACACCACACTTACACACGTGGAACAGAGAGGGAATTACGCCAGGCTGCTCTTCATAGACTTCAGCTCTGCTTTCAACACGATCATACCAAGCAGACTGGTCACCAAACTGATGGACTTAGGGCTCTCACAGCAAATCTGCTACTGGATCAGAAATTTCCTGACAGACCGCTCCCAGAGGGTTAGAGTAGGATCCCATCTCTCCTCAGCTCTCAGCATCAGCATCGGCTCACCGCAGGGCTGCGTGTTGAGCCCCCTACTCTACACCATCTATACCCATGACTGCACTCCCACCCACCCGAGCAATGCCATCATTAAGTTTGCAGATGATACAACCGTGGTGGGGCTCATCTCAGGAGGAGATGAGACTGCATACAGGGAGGAGGTGCAAAGGCTGTCGACATGGTGCACCTTGAACAATCTTGTCCTCAACACCTCCAAGACAAAAGAGCTGATAGTCGACTATAGGAGGAAAAAATCGGACATGCAGCCTATTGCCATCAATGGGGAGAGAGTGGAGAGGGTATCAGACTTCAGCTTCCTGGGCACTCACATCGAGGAGGACCTTTCCTGGACCAGAAACACCATTGCACTGCTGAAAAAGGCACAACAGAGGCTGTATTTCCTGAGGTTACTCAGGAAGAACAAATTAAAAAAGAAACTGTTAGTGTCCTTTTACCGCTGCTCTGTGGAGTCAGTGCTAAGCTATGGCATCTCGCTGTGGTTTGCCAGCTGCACGGCAGCAGAAAGAAAGGTACTCCAGAGGGTCATTAACACAGCGCAAAAAGTAATTGGCTGCTCTCTTCCACCTCTTGAGGACATTTATAAAACACGCTGCCTCAGAAAAGCCCACAGTATCCTCAGAGACTCAACACACCCTGGTTACCACCTATTTGAACTGTTGCCCTCAGGGAGACGCTTTAGGACCATCATAGCAAAAACAGACAGGCTGAGAAACAGCTTCTATCCCAGAGCCATCATAGCACTTAACAATGCACAAAACTGACCTGTATTTGTCTCTCTGTTGTGTTATATGTCTTGTGTTTTTATAGTGTAAATATGTATATATATATGTTCAATCTATATTTGTATTGTTTTTGTGTCTGAGAGCTGCTACCTCAATTTCGTTGTACTTGTGCAATGACAAATAAATATATTCTATTCTATTCTATTCTATTCTATTCTATTCATTCAGGCCTTTCCCCTCTGATGCGACTGTTCGGGTGGTGGAGGTGCTGCTGGTGCTTTGTGGATCTTCCCTAACTTGTGTTGGTGCTTCAAGTTCTGTCAACGATGGTAGACTCGTCTAAAAGGCTTATTTTGAAGCAGGGTTATCAATGAAACAAGCCATGTGCATGACTCTCTTCGCCTTCTCTGTTTGTCCGGCCTTAAGGTCTTCTCTCATTACCCTTTTCATCTACATGGTCAGGGGTGGCTTCTCAGTCTTTTCCACCAGAACATCACAGGTGATATGGTCCAGGACTTAATGGCTGCCAGTATCATCCGTGTCTCTGAGACGAGTGCACCTGTAAACTTGCTCAGAGGTTGAAGGACCTGGTACAATTGCTCCATGACGCTTATTTTGGCAGCCTTGGGCCTCAGATGCCATATTACTCTTTCTGTAGCCAGTGTCATACAGACTGGCTGCTGTTGGCTGAGGAAACGCTCAAGCGTGTTGTGTGTAGATCCCCATCGGGTAACCACATCATGGATCAGATTCATGGATTCTGTGGCATGTTGAGGGCAGCTTGCTCTCTCTCAGTTATCTCCTTCTCTCACAGCTCTTGAACCAGTTGACGGCAGGCCTTGACTGCTGTGTCAACACTCTGAATTCAAATTATGGGTAAAGAACCCAGATCTGGGAAGTCTTCATGGAATGAAAGTGGGCAGCTAGCTCTAAGGCTGAGGCAAAAAAAATAAGTCGCTGACAGTGTGAAGTGTTTTTACATTATTGACAAGCTATAAGCAAGTTAGACAGACAAACCATGACAAGTCCCCTCATCATGCATTGAGCTGAAAGTACTGTGTGTGTGTGTGTGTGTGTGTGTGTGTGTGTGTGTGTGTGTGTTGCATAGTAAGAGGTACAGTGGGGAAAATAAGTATTTGAACCCCTGCCGATTTCGGTTTGGCAACTTGCAAAGAAATGTGTGATCTATAATTGTAATGGTAGGTGTATTTTAACAGTGAGAAATAGAATATCAACAAACAAATCCAGAAAATTGCATTTAATAACATTTATGTCTTTATTTGTATTTGATGCAGAAGATAAGTATTTGAACCCCCAAGCAAACAGCAAGAATTCTGGCTCCCAATGACCAGTTATGTGCCCAAGAAGCACACAGATTAGTCCTCATTAGGCCTAACAAGGTACACCTGATCTCAACTGGTGACATGTATAAAAGAAACCTGTCCAAAGAATCATACTTCACACCTTCAACCTCACCACCATGGGCAAGACCAAAGAGTTGACCAAGGACGTCAGAGATAAGATTGTAGACCTGCACAAGGCTGGAATGGGTTACAAAACCATCGGCAAGCAGCTTGGTGAGAAGCAGACAACTATTGGTGCGATTATTCGTAAATGGAAGCAACACCAAACAACTGTCAATCGCTCTAGGTCTGGGGCTCCATGCAAGATATCCCCTCGTGCGGTATCGGTGATCATCCAAAAGGTGCAGAATAACCCCAGAACTACACAGGGGGAGCTTGTGAATGATCTCAAGGCAGCTGGGACCACAGTCACTAAGAAAACCATTGGCAACACACTACGCCGTAATGGTTTGAAGTACTGCAGCACTCGCAAGGTCCCTGCTCAAGGAAGCACATGTACAGGGCCGTCTGAAGTTTGCCAATGAACACTTAAATGATTCTAAGGAGGATTGGGAGACAGGATGTGGTCAGATGAGACCAAAATCAAGCTCTTTGGCATCAACTCGACTTGCCGCGTTTGGAGGGGGAAGAATGCTGAATATGACACCATCCCCACCGTCAAGCATGGAGGTGGAAACATTATGCTTTGGGGCTGTTTCTCTGCCAAGGGTACAGGACGACTCCACTGCATCGAGGGGACTATGGATGGGGCCATGTAACGTGGAATGTTGGGCTTGAACCTCATTCCCTCATTCCCTCATTCCCTCCCATTGAAAACGCAACCTTAAGGATTTGGAGAGGATCTGCAAAGAGGAGTGGACCAAAATCCCTCCTGAGATGTGTGTAAACCTGGTGACCAACTACAAGAAAAGTCTGACATCTGTGCTTGCCAACAAGGGTTATTCCACCAAGTACTAAGTCATGTTTTGCTAGGGGTTCAAATACTTATTTTCTGCATCAAATGCAAATTAAGTCATAAATGTTATAAAATGCAGTTTTCTGGATTTTTTTGTTGATATTCTGTTTCTCACTGTTAAAATACACCTACTATTACAATTATAGATCACACATTTCTTTGCAAGTGGCCAAACTTGCGAAATCGGCAGGGGTTCAAATACTTATTTCCCCACTGTATGTGAGTGTAAAATTCAGATGTTTAGTTATGTTTCTCCTAGACTGTAGTATTGTTCCCTCATAGACAAGAGCTGGGCTGCTTTAGCATCAGCTGCCAGCTCAACCTCCTGCAGTTTGAAGGAGCTGAACCTGAGAGGCAATACGATTCATGATGCAGGGTTTCAGCATCTGTCAGACCTCCTCATTAATCCCCACTGCAACTGGATAAACTAGTGTAAGTATTAACAAACAACAACAGACCTGTAGAGGGCACACTGTGACAACAGTGTAAGTGTGTGAAAATATGAGGTGTGTAAAGGCCCATGACACTGAGAAGTGTACAATGTGTGTGTTTGTGTGTGTGTTTATGTATAGGTCTGTTTGTGTGTGTGTGTATGTATAGGTCTGTTTGTGTGTGTGTGTATGTGTGTGTTATGGGTGTGCATCTCTCTCTTATAAAAAAACATCCCATAAAGCAAGGTACATTTTAATACAGACTGATTCGGTGCGATTTGATTCAATGCGATGCGACACAATGCAATCTGATACAGTTCCTAACATTTGTTTAATGTAGACATGCATTTAACATTATACATTGAAATAAGGTGATTCTATAAAAGTGACATTGCTTACCTTCAAATAGATATATTTCATAAAAAATTTATAAAAAAGAGAATCCCAAGTATTTTTGTTCCTTTATCGCACAGGAAAAATGTGCAAATGTACTTCATTCTTTCAGAATTACATGTCACTGTGTTTATCAATAGACACAGTCAGCCAAAAAGAAGAATCCTGTCTCAAACACTCATGCCCAGGTGCCTCAACAGCGGATGTGGTTGGTGTTATGTGGTTGGTGAAATATGGGGCAGGTGGTGGGGGGGGACGTACATAACAATGGGTGAACTAGGATGTGTGTGTGTGTGAAAGAGGTCTTTGGTTTGTGTTTGGGGATCTTTGTGTGTGTGTGATGGGGGAAGAATACACAGTGATTGGTGACCCATGGTGTTCTGTGTGTGTGTGTGTGTGTGTTTGCGTGTGTGCGTGTGTGTGTGTGTTTGCGTTTGTGCGTGTGTGTGTGTGTGTGCGCGTGTGTCTGTGTGTGTGTTTGCGTGTGTGCGTGTGCATGCTACAAAGGTTTGTCTATGGGCTTCACCATGAAATAAAATTTGAGATTTGGGGGCGGGGGCATTATGATAGATACGATGTGTGTGTGTGTGTGTGTGTGTGTGTGTGTGTGTGTGTGTGTGTATATGTGTGTGTGTGTGTGTGTGTGTGTGTGTTGTGTGTGTGTGTGTGTACATTGGTGCTAGACAGAGGGAGAACTTCCTAGAGATTCCTAAAATATTTGTGTGTGTTAAAGGTAGGGTCTCCACAAAGATGACCAACAGATGAGCTGTGAATCATGTGCTGAGGTTCCAGACACCAGCCACTGGGTCCTGGTGGAGCCTGAAGTCTCTACAGAGAAGAGTGTCTCAATCTACAGCCTGAGCTCTCCTGCAGGGAGCTATGAGTGCTCAGAGACTGGCCTGCGCTGGTTGTGTACTGGTCCAGTCACCCTACAGTACCGCTTCACAGACTGGTATGTCTTTGCTGGAGAGCTGGCCCACATGCAGTTCAGACTAGCTGGTCCTCTGATGGACATCAGGCTCATGTCAGGAGAGCTGGAGGAGATCCATCTGCCACATTTCCTTTGTTTGGGGGGTTGTGAAGCGTCTGTGCGTGATGCTGTGAGAGTCCTGCATGGGCGGGACAGCGGAGTGTGTGTGGAGGTGTGTGAGCTGACCCGATGCCATGCCAGGCTGCTCCATCCCTCCTTCTCACTGTTAGGGCTGGTGTATTATGGGATGCGTCTGTTTTCTCCCAGAGTCCACTGTGAGCTGCTGCTCTTCTGCACCCGCTCCGCTCCCCTGCTTCTCCACGCCTACATCGAGCCCAACGATCCGGCCCATATTCAGGCCATCCACCAGAAGGAGATGCCCAAGGGATCGACAAACCCGGCACTGTGGGCCCACTCCAGCTGAAGGCCAGCGTCTTTGTGAGGACATTGTGCCAGGCGGAGATCTTCCCCGAGAAGATGAACCTGTGGCCGCTGTCCACTGCTAACTACTGCAAAGTTTACATAAAGGAGCCAGATGAGGGCTTTGATATGGAGGTCATCAGCTCTCAGCGCAGAGATCCTATCTGGAGAGCCAAGATCCGCAGACAGGACTACTCGCAGCCCAGCAGCAGTCAAGGACAGGTCAGCAGCCAGAGGGCAGCTGGCTCCATACCTAACACAGGTACTTGCACATACACAGCTGCTCACACACACACACACACACACACACACACACAGGTACTCTCTGTCACGCACACACTGTGTGCCATACAAGCAGCAGACCTACTTCATACATGGGACACGCACACCGGTTACAGGGCTTGTCATTGGTGGCATCTGATGGTAGCTAGCTAGCTAATTTACTAAGGCAAGACTTGAAGGTTAGGCTGTTTGTACTGTGCTAATGTTAGCAAGACTATTACAGTTCCTGGTCTGTATGCCCAGGACAGCTGACTGACCTTATGATGACAGAAGGCAAGGCACCTGTGACAGACAGCCTTAAATTAGCTCTATCAAGCTCTCTCCTCTGACTGAGCGCTGAGTTCACTGAACAATCAACGTTACATGTTTAACCTTATGATGACAGAAGGCAAAGCACCTGTGACAGACAGCCTTAAATTAGCTCTATCAAGCTCTCTCCTCTGACTGAGTGCTGAGTTCACTGAACAATCAACGTTACATGTTTAATCTTATGATGACAGAAGGCAAAGCACCTGTGACAGACAGCCTTAAATTAGCTCTATCAAGCTCTCTCCTCTGACTGAGCGCAGAGTTCACTGTCACAATCAACGTTACATGTTTAACCTTATGATGACAGAAGGCAAAGCACCTGTGACAGACAGCCTTAAATGTGCTCTAGTAAGCTCTCTCCTCTGCCTGCACTGTTTCCATCCTAAATGCACTTCAGCACACACTGCATGGGAAGGCAGTTGGAGCAAAGCAAACAAACACCAATAGAAACTCTCATCGAGTGGGCACATGAGGAGTTAACTGTTTTTTGAGCCGATGGAAACTATGTTTTATTTAAATACATATGCAATTAATATCAAAATAATGGTGGGGTCCATTTTAGCTAAGCAGAAAAGTGGTAGGCACATATCCCCACTGTCCCTACCATGTCCACACACACACACACAGAGAGAGAGGTTACTCACATACACAGGTAGTCACACACAGTGATGGTCCCTGAGGTACACTGACACACATATCATCTTCTCTCTTGTGATCAGAGCGAGTGTTGAAGTTCCGGCCCAGCCTCATAAATGGAACCACCAGAGGTGTTCTGAGGGGCATGCTGGACGGTCTCCAGGCCCAGCAGCCCTCTGTGCTGAGTTCCAGGGAGGCAGAGGAGGTCCTGCAGGCGAACCAGGTGCTGCAAGACCAGGTGAGCTGCCTCATCGACATGGTGCACAGGAAGGGAGAATCAGCCTGTGGCATCATGCTGGCCCAGCTTGAAGAACTGGACCCCTACCTTTACAGAGACCTGTGCCTGTGAGCACCTGCCCGTGTTACCCTGTGCTCAGTGTGTCAGCACTGAGAAAGTAGAAGAACTCAGTCAGTGCCTCTCTGTTCATTAGCGCTTGATCAGTACATTTACAGCAAAATGTTTTATCACTGCATGAATGAGTTTTCTGCAAATCGGTGATGTAGTGTTTTGTAATGAATGTGTGTGATTTTTTTTATTTATACACCCACAGTGTATTTTCTGAAATATATTTGACGTTGAAAAGTAATATTAATGTATAGTTAACATGATCTTGTTATGTACTGTTGACAAATAAACAAATACATATTTGGTGTAAATCTCCAGTAATTTGGACAGAGTGGTGGTAAATTGATGATGAAGAGTCACGTATAAGTTTTATATTCACAAAAGAATGTTGTCAGCTTAACAGTGCTCCTTATCTGTGCTTCCCATAGTGCGGTCACCATAGTGCTGCCACCTTGTGGCCCGCAGTGCAGTGGATTGCTCTGCACGCCCCACACAGCAACGCTTCAGCAGTTTCTAAGTGCTTTTCCCTGCTTAAACTGGCTTGACACTTGTCCAGTCTGTGTCATCTCAGAGCTGAGATTCTTTACTGGGTCATGTGAATACAGTCTAAAGGCGCTGGTATGCTTGACAGAGTGTCATAACCTTTTATGGTCACACTTGAGGTGTGCTTGACTTGCTGCGGTCTTCTCCTACACATGATTTTGTATCGCTGCCAAGAAGAACACCATCTAAACCACAGGAAGGTATGCAGCAAATTAGAGTATAATGACAGTTTAACTGTGTCACCAGTATTCATTTGTGGATTAACTGCCGGAGGCAGCAATAAGAAGAGGTGATGTGCCGAATAGAGCACAGTGAGATAGCCGATATGACACGACCGTTGATCTTTATCACCGATATTCATTTGTTGATTAAACTGGATGGGTCTGGTTAGTGACCTTCTGGTTAGGTGCTTCTGTTTATTACTAGTCGCAAAACTGCTACATAACATTGTTGCGTTAACAAAACACACCCTCTGCATTATGGACGTGTTTTTGGTTTGTTCATCAGACAACTTCATCA
This sequence comes from Clupea harengus, assembly GCF_900700415.2. Lineage (NCBI taxonomy): Eukaryota > Metazoa > Chordata > Actinopteri > Clupeiformes > Clupeidae > Clupea > Clupea harengus. The sequence continues at coordinate 24,144,211 of NC_045169.1, read as the reverse complement.
GACAACGGTAATGTTAGTAAACCACACAGACATCTGGTCTTTTCCATGTGTTGCAGTGATCTCCCTCCACGAGTTCTGTGCCATCTGGGAATCCCTGTGCTCTTGCATTGATGGGTCATAGAGATGCCTGTAGAGGCGGGCACCGGTAGGCACCATGCGCAGCAAATTACAAAAACTGGGAGGCAAAGTGCAGCGCGCTGCGGAATAATGTCACTTTTGGTGCATGCCACATAACGCAAGGGCGATAACGACGACCATAAATCCCCCTTAAAAATTGCAGAATGAGTGAGGAGAATCAGCCTCATGCTACTCAGACACCCTTAATACCAGATAAGAATAGGCTGCGGTCGGGCAGGTAGCAGTGCTTCCAGTGGTCCATGAACACCCAGCTCCTCACCTAGACATTTGGGACCAAACACACTATACAAACCACTGTACACATACACTGTACACAATTTTTACAAAAACACATCGGACACACTCAGAAGTTCGGCTATTTTCAGTGGCAGTGGTAGCAGCAAATTAGACCAACAGTTGTGCAGGTGAGTGTGTTGTAAAGTGGCATACAGATCTGTGTGTGCAGATGTTTGTTAGTTGTCAAACTATGTGTCAGCTTGCTTTAAAGTGGCAAAACAATTCACATTTCACATAACGTGTGTATGATTATGGCAGGGGCTTTCAACTGATTGTGCCCCAGGGACCACCATTCTTCTTAAGAACCTGAGGACCACTGTTGTTAAAAAATTGTGAATCCCATACTGAAAGTACATAATTGAATGCATGGTCAAGGACCATCTGCAATTCCTTCAAAGACCACCAGGGTGGCAGTGGACCACTGGTTGAAACCCCATGAATTATGGCATTTTATATAATACGTACAGAATACTTTGGGATACACAGCTCACACAGCACACAACCCAGAGACCAGATGTATTATATTGCATTATGCTACAATGTTTTGAAACCAGATGGGTTTGTAATGTTGAGGCTCTCCCTTGACAACCTCTGGTGGATTGTATGAGGGTGGTCCTGGAAAGGTTTTGAAAGGAAGGATGTGATCTGAAAGTAGATCCAGAAATGTGTGGAATTTATTCAACCACTTCTTTTTAAGATCAGAATAGGACAGTTTTAGATAGCATGGTGTTGGTAGCCTATTGTTTGTTGTTTGCAATAAAGTGTGTGCTTCTTGTTACAGTACATATACTCTGAATGTGACACACCATCCATAGATATAGAGATTATGAGTATTTACCTGTCAAGAGCTTTGGAAATTCCAAACTCCCCTTCGCTCCAGATCTCCGTTCAGTCACAAAAATATTCTGTGGCACACGAAGATATACTGAATACACACATTCAGCTAATTCATATCAACACAATTGTCTAGACCTGTGGATTGATGTTTTTGTGGAAAATATGTATTTTGACTAACCAGTCGAGAATATACGTACACACACCATACACACACACACACACTAGATGCTAGACCTTACCTCTTTTTCCTGGAGAAGGGTTATTTTTATCTGTGAGCAATAATTTAAGAAAATGTGAGATGCTTGTGCCGTTGCAACACCCTCCACGTGCTCTATCATATCACAAAACCCATCAACGTTTCATAGCAATCATCATTTCATTTGAACACTTCTTTCAGATCATGTGCTATTAATAGAGATGCAAACATTTCTATTAACAGTGACACATAGTAAGGTAATGTACTACATAAAGACATACAAAGCTTCCTGGAACAGTATATTAATAATGGACGTCAATTGGGGCTTAGTGGAACAATTTCAAAAGGCATACTTTAGGCCCATCCTACCTTGCCTGCAGTAGGCTACAATATCTATCCACGAGGGAACGCTCGTTCTTCCATACTGTTCTGTCATAAGCACTCAATCAAATCACATAACATTTTTTCTGCGTTGTGCTATGTTATATTACGTTTCAGGGAAGTTTCATTCACAAATTCATGTACATCCACAAAGCAGAGTTTGCCATTGACGTGGGCCAATTTATAAGAATGACGGTCAAAATTCCATGTGCTATCTTACTAAACTCAAAGCAGTTAGATCATGCTTCAGACGTAGAGCGCATTTTAATGATATGCGCTAATATAAGCCTAAGGCAACTTAGAGTAAATAACTTGGTAGTATTATGTAAGACATGATTGTAAGCTACTGTGCATTGATCCGCACGACCAAGCATATTAAGGTTCATTCATCCTCAGTACACTTATACCCTACAACCTACTTAACAGTTAGTGGGAGGAAACTATCCCAAAAGGTTAACGCACCTGCCAGCACTCAACCAGTCAGTCAGCATTTTTTTGCGCCCAGGTGGAATAGGGACAGATTCTTTCGATAAGGAAACAGTGCTGGTGTAACCTAGAGGTGTAGAGACAATCAACTGAATGCCAGTGTAGGTGCAAGACTAATCACGACAGGTGTATCTGGTGTAGGTTACACAATTGGAGAATTAATCTAAAAAGAAAAAAGACGAGATTTCTCATTCGCGGTCATCACAATCAGAGGAAAGAGTGAAGAGCGGTTGGACAAGTTATCCACTTACGTGATATTTGGAAGACGGTGACTAAGCAGCTACTTTAAGTAGGCAACTACTTTTCTGTACTACAATTTAACCAGACATGAAAAGACTTATTTTTAAAGCATTTTTGGTTTAAATGTTTACTTTTGATGACACTTAATTGTTGGTAATCTCCTTTCGTTCTGTTCTTATGAGTTAGTTCTAATGTCTTTTAAACGGGCAGCTTAAAAGTGACGGGAACTTGCTAACAGTTCCTGGGTAGAAAGAAACCTAGTCTGCCAATGTAAATGTACATGTATGCATGTTAATAATAGCCATCCATTGAAGCCATCCCTTTGAACGTTTTCAAGAGCTAGGCTAAATATGCAATTGATATTGTCTGATGCCAGTAGCATTCCTCTTGAGCCAGTGTTGTGAAACCTAGTCCTAATGACATGTGATGCAAGGTCTTTTGTCTGCCCATGCTCGTCACACCACTAACATTCCATAACAGTAGCTTAAAGTAATGCTGTGTCCCTCGCATTGGCAGACCGTGTTCATGACTTAACCTGATTTGGCACAAAGACCGACTTGTCAGTTTTCTGGTGCAGATGTATAGATACACCCATCATGTGTTAATTTACAAACGAATGTGATGTTTCAGATGGCACCACTGAGTATTCATTGCTGAAACAGAGATTTGAGTTATTTGAGTTCATGTTTCACAGTTTAGCTGCAGTGATGGATGACAGTTCCCAAATATGTCTGCATTGAGCTGTTACCTGCTACAACTGTCTCTTCCCTCATCTGCAAGCTACTAATGCCACAGAATGAGAGTGGTTAGTTGTTCGGATGAACTGAATGGGGTGTGATTGGCTCTTTCTTTAAGGCTCAGTGCAGCTGGAGACTGAAAGGCATGCTGAAGACCGTTTCACAAAGTACACCCACCAACCAGTATGAGGTATGGTCTGTCTGTTTCTCTCTCATTCTCACCTCTGTTTCATTCTCGCTCCTAAACATACTTATTGTAGACACACACTCACAGTTTCACAGAAGCAGACACACCCAACCCTGAATCCAGTGGCTGTGCAAATGACTCTAGGTCAGCAGGTTGGGCCAGGTTTGACATGTGAGGTCAAAACCCTGTAAACAGTACTTAGATCATGCCGTAAACATCTTCCTCGTGAGTGGATAGCTGGGTTGTCTAAGGCTTCTTCAGTCATTGTCAGACTGCTCTGACCTTCTAATGTCAGTATGTTACCAAGTCACATCCATGTAGATGAATACTAACTTAGAAAGGACAGTCACCTGAGTAGAAGTGTCCCTGCTCTTGGGTGAGTTTAGGACAGTGATGTACTCATTGATTTCTCCACTCCGCCTGATGCTGGTGTGGTTCCAAGCCTTGAGCCACAGGTGACACAAATGAAGATTTGATCACACGAGTCACCCTCATACATCTCACTGCACCACTGTCATACAGCCCTGTGCTATATGTTCTGACCAGTCACACAGATGCCTTATCTAATGATTGCATCTAACCTAGTAGTGTATGTTCTGACCAGTCACTAAGATGCCTTATCTAATGATTGCATCTAACCTTGTACTGTATGTTCTGACCAGTCACTAAGATGCCTTATCTTATGATTGCAGTTGTTTTTGTGACTCACATAGTGGGCTCCAGCATGATGGTAGCAGTGTTCATATCTGGATTTCAATCCTGTGTCACAAATCTGAATACGTGTCCTGCTGGTCTGAATTGCTAGGCAACGTATTGCCAGTTAGACTTGTGTTGTCTTACATTCCTATCCAGGCTGGAGGGCACTAATTAGTAGAGACCAGTCAGGATCAGCAGGAACCTTATTTCGATTGAACCCATCACAAATCAACCCTGCAAAGTTAGAGCCTTGTATGTATCTGTCAAATACACTTACTCACTTAATCACTCACTCACAAAAACGCACAGCCCCCTCTCTGTTTCACTCATGTTTTCTGCAAATCATTAGTGTACATCATACCTCAATTATACCTGGAAGACTTGAATATGTAAGTGAATGCAACATGTTTATCTGTACACTGGATACGGACAGAAATCTTTGATATATGCCCCATCCACAGCGTAGCATCTTAAATTGTGAATTTGATTGAATATGATTAGCCGAGATGGTGGAGGAATGATGAAACCTTATAGGGGTGCTCTGTAATCACAGTCTTCCTGTAGGAACCTGCACCTAGAATAGAACCTAGAACCTATATATCTTTCACTTCACTTTCACTTCCCGTCCTAACTGGCACTTCGACTAGTGCGTAACTTGCAATTACAACAGTTACATTTCTGCACTTCTTTTTCTTTTTTATTTCATTTTGTTATATTTCTTAAGAAAAGTAGTATTTATTGTTACACCAGGTTCTATTGCTCGTAGCTTGAATATTCTCTCCCTTGTACGTCACTTTGGACAAAAGCGTCTGCTAAATGACTAAATGTAAATGTAAATTTCACAGTAACTCCAGTCTTCCTGGTGGAACCTGGACCTAGAACTATATATCTTTCACACTACTGCAATGCCACATGTCCAACCCTCTCCCCTTTTTCATTTTTCATAAAGCACACACAGTTTATACAGTCTATTTTAAGTCTAATAGTTTGGGTGAATATGCACTTTCACATCTTGTTTTTGTATTGTAGTATTTTCAATATCAAATCCCAGTTTGGTGACACAACATTACATTTCCTCAGTAGTTCCTCCACACCCAAATGTCATAACTGACACCCCTGCACATGGGGTATCATCTTCTCTTTCAGAATGTGGGCACTGGTGTCCAGGGCTCCCCTGTTCTCACAACAATTAGGAACCCCTTCACTGAAGCCATGAATGTACCGGTATGTTACTCGTGATTGACAGATTACAATAATCCAAACAATAATCCATGTTGTAACCCTTGTAACAGTTAAGGGAGAGGCTTCTGTCTCATGTGGTGTCTTTTATATTCCAGAATATGTCAGGTGTGAACACAGACATGACAGAGACTGCCTCATCTCATTGGAATACAGATGTCTTCCCGACAGATCCATCCAATCAGAGCGCAGATATCTTCCAGACAGACTCATCCAATCAGAACGCAGATATCTTCCAGACAGATACATCCAATTGGAAGACGGATGTCTTCCAGACAGATTCATCCAATTGGAATGCCGATATGTTCCAGACAGATTCATCCAATTGGAATGCAGATATCTTTCAGGCAGATTCATCCAATCGGAATGCAAATATCTTCCAGGCAGATTCATCCAATTGGAATGCAGATATCTTCCAGACAGATTCATCCAATCGGAATGCAGATATCTTCCAGGCAGATTCATCCAATCGGAATGCAGATATCTTCCAGGCCACCTCATCTTATGAGAACACAGACATTTCCCAGACTGCCTCATCCAGTAGGAATATAGCAGCTCTCTCCAGAGCTCCACCCACCAGTCCTCAGGTTGACCTTTTCCAACCTCTGCCATTCAATGTAGAGACACCGACCACAGAAAGCAGGTCCTCCAGTGCACCGTTTGAAATTTTCCAAGATCCACAATCCAGCCAAGAAAAGGGCATCTTCCAGAAACCAAAACCAGAAGTCCCAAAGAAACCAAACGCTCTCAAATTACGTCTTCTTAATGGCACTCCATTTGGTCAAGGGACACCATCTCCAGTCTCCTCCGTGTTGGCACAGCAGATGGCCTCACCTGTGTCGGCCTCATCTGTGTCGGCCTCACCTGTGTCGGCCTCACCTGTGTCGGCCTCCAGCTGGCGAGGGTTTTTCCAGGACACCCCCTCTGCAACATCAGACACCTACCAGACTCCATCCTCCACGAGAGACGACCTGTTTAACCCCCTACAAAACAAATTCCATGACCCCTCCTGGGCTACTTCCTCCTCTGACCTCTTCAAGACTCCTTCTGCCAGTTTCTCCCTTCAGTCTACACCCATTTCTCAGGTCCTCTCCTCTGTCCAAACCTCACACACACCTGGCAACCCCTTCTATCCCATCCCCAATGGGAAACCGAGCTTTGGGAAGACGGAGGAAGCTGGTGAAACTGCAACTGCAGAGAGAGAACTGAACGTCTTGCTCACCACACCAGAGGGTACCGAACATGATGTCTTTCAAAACACTCCGATAGATGTGAGAAATTCAGCATTCTCCTCTCCCTCTCAAGAAGTCGAAGCATCCACAAGCACACCATCTGAATTCTACCGGGTAAAAACTATTGAAAGTCTTTGAAACAAAGGTGCAATCTCTGTTCTGTTAGTAACCTGTGCTTTTTTTGTAGTCCAAGCCTTTACCAAGAGTTCCTTCAAAAAAACCTGCAAGCACCAGGGCCCCTATGAACACAGTGAAGCAGGTAAACCTCAGACCTGTTTGATGTCATATATGCATTAATGTTTATATACTGCTGTCTTCTGTGCATCAAATATTGACGGTGCTACCAGAGTGGACAGTTGTATAGGTTGGAACAAAACTACTCTTATTTTCATTTGAGTTGAGATTAATTGGTGATGGCTTGACGTACACAAACTAACCGCTGCCAATGAAGCTGCAAACAATGCTGGTCTCTCCTGTTATTTTTATGGGTACTCTGCCTACCCAGTTACATTGTAAGGGGGTCTTTAGGGCCTACATTTACTGCCTAAGACATTTAGTCAAGGAAGTTTGAAGGTGTCGCTCAACACTGACCTGAATGGAAACCAGATGCAGAACCAATGCAGATGTTGTGAAATTATAGATCGCTGAATTGTAAGTGTTTCCTGTGACTGACAGTGCTGTGATTTTACAGGAGAGTGTATCACCGGTGGAACAGGAGTCCCCTTCAGAAGTGAACATTGAATTCACAGGCGAGGTGTGTGTGTGTGTGTGTGCGTGTGCGTGCGTGCGGTAAATTGTTTTATTTTAAGAATGACTAGAGATAAATACAAATGCACTTTATTTTATTGCTGTTTTTTCATGCTTGGTCATGAACTGTGTGTGTTTGTGATATACAGGAGAGATGTGTTGAGGACTGGCCAGAGGACAGCCCGCGATTTTCCTCTAACTGGAGACCAGTAAGTGTGTGACGCAGGGGGAACACATCTTCATGGCACAGTTTCAGGGGGGACACATCTTCATGACACAGTTTCAGGGGGGACACATCTTCATGGCACAGTTTCAGGTGGGACACATCTTCATGGCACAGTTTCAGTGGGAACACATCTTCATGACACAGTTTCAGGGGGGACACATCTTCATGGCACAGTTTCAGGGGGGACACATCTTCATGGCACAGTTTCAGTGGGAACACATCTTCATGACACAGTTTCAGGGGGAACACATGTTCATGACACGGTTTCAGGGGGGACACAGTTTCAGGGGGGGACACATCTTCATTGCACAGTTTCAGGGGGGAACACATCTTCATGGCACAGTTTCAGGGGGGAACACATCTTCATGGCACAGTTTCAGGGGGGAACAAATCTTCATGGCACAGTTTCAGGGGGGGGACAAATCTTCATGGCACAGTTTCTGTTTAGCTTGCTTTCCTATTGTCTGTGTCATATCAGACTTCATTTCTGTTCCTGTGTTTGAGACTTTGTATTTGGATTAATTAATTCATCATGATCATCATCAATTAATCATTACTTAATGAGTATTATCATTATTAGACCTGCTAGAAATGTTTCTCTTGATATTTTATATATTTGATTCTTCAGATAGCAGTGAACAGTTCTTGGTTGAGGTGATAAACTGACTTTCTCTCATGTTCAATTGCAGTCTGGGACACTGAGGCTAAGGAGGGAGTCAATATTGGTGAGTCGACTAGCCTCCACAGCAGTCTCTGCGTCATGACAAAGACATTGTGATGAGTTTGACTCAGTTAGATCTGAGACATCTAGCTAGTCACCAGATCAGGGCTGCAAGCTTGGTGGCATTCTTGTAGCTGGCGTCTTAACTTGGTTGGAATGCCAAGATCATGGGTCTTAACATTCCTGACATTACAATTGCTGATACATTTTAAATACTAGTCTTGTATGAAGGTGTTGACTAAATGTAAATGTTTGTACAAATACAACGTCACTGTGCCCTTCAGTTACTCCATAGAGGCTGAAGTCAGTAAGTGACGTTGCTACTGTGGAGTGGGTTTAAGTCATGACAAAAGCACTTGATGAAATTCCCTCACTTTTCATTTTGTTGTCCTTCTCAGGAAAAGGACGATGGAAGCAACGGCGGAGACCGAAGTGGGAAGAAGATGTTGGTATGTGTCTTAACTCGTCACTCGGTGTCTTAACTCTTCACTCGGTGTGTCTGTGTGCCCTGACTCTGCTGTCTCCTCATCCCACTTACCTTTTTTTCAGAAAAAGCTGGCGTTGTCTATTTCCACTCGTAGACGATCAAAGGTGAAACATTATAAAACATGCTTGCATCAAACAATATGAACACAGAAAACAATCAAACAATAAGTTCTTCCCCTCCACTGTTCAGGATAAACTGTTAGATGATTTAAAACCTGGAGATGGTCACAGTGTTCACCAGCGATCTGAGGTATTTTGTTTTCTTTCTTCTGTGTGTGTGTGTGTGTGTGTGTGTGTGTGTGTGTGTGTGTGTGTGTGTGTGTGTGTGTGTGTGTGTGTGTGTGTGTGTGTGTGTGTGTGTGTGTGTGTGTGTGTGTGTGTGTGTGCGCGCGCGAGTGTCTGACAACTAATCTCCAAATCTATGTTATCATGTTTTCCAACAGCGGTCAGATACCAGTTCCCCAGTCCAAGAACTGAAGGTAAAAGGCTAATGTTGTCACATTGACCTCCCATGTTAGTGTGGGCATATTTGTAATGGTTCTGTTTTTAACTAACTAATCAATGACTGTCTTCACTAGGAGGGACTCCTTATAGATGTGTTCTCATCAGATAATGGCGAAGAACAGAATCCGGGAGAGGACTCCAAATCAGTAGGCTATTTACAGTGGCATACCAAAGTTTGAATACCTCTGTGCAAATTATGTCACGCTATTTTGTTGGTGATCTTTTTCTTAAAGTGAAAATGAGTAGATAAAATCCCTGCAGCAAACGAATGTTAATTAGTAAATCAGAAGCCAATCTTACTTTTGTACAATCTTACTTTACATTTCATCAGCATAACCATAAACAAACAAAAAAAACACAAGTAAATATTAGCAGTTTCTGTAGCATGTGCCCAGGTGTTCCCAAACGTTTGCATAAAACTGTAAACATGGGTCCCTGGTAGTGTTCACCACCTTTGGCCCAGGTTTGATTCTGGAGTCTGCTACTGTCAGGTGTCCCAGTTAGTTACACAGCCCCTCGTCTGCTACTGTCAGGGGTCCCAGTTAGTTACACAGCCCCTCGTCTGCTACTGTCAGGGGTCCCAGTTAGTTACACAGCCCCTCGTCTGCTACTGTCAGGGGTCCCAGTTAGTTACACAGCCCCTCGTCCTTTTTTCATTTAATTTCATTTTCCTGCCAGGCCAAGAAATTGAAGTTCAAAGGTTCTCGGGTTCTGCGTAGAAAGTCAAAGGTGGGTGTATGTGTGTGTGTGTGTGGGTTTGGGTGTGTGTGTGTGTGTGTGTGTGTGTTTGGGTGTATGTGCATGTGTGTGGGTGGGTGGGTGCTCCTGATGGAAGAGAGGGAGCGGGTGCACCTGTTGTCCATTGGGGGAGATGTACGATATTTGTGGAATTTGCTGTGGCCAGAAATATAGATCACAGAGAACAGATCACACATCATTGATCGTCATTGATCGTTTTTTCCAGGAAAAGCTAATTGACACCACTGAAAACCACCCAGTATTAGAATTATATGAGGTACTGCACATATTACACAATGCACTGTAACATTTAATTCACTGTATGGAAATGTGTTGAAGTAGTATTGCTTTGTATTTTATGACATTTACATGTGAAATGTAAAAGTCTCGGCTAATAATTGCTGCTGTGTCTCTCTCAGGGGCCTGTTGAGGAAAAGGCAGGAAGTGTGTCTTCAACTACATCTCCCAAAATACCTGATGTATGTTCATCTCTATTGGCTTGCTTGTTTTACTCAATCTCTTGGATTCTCTCTCTGTGTGTAAGAGCAGGAGGCAATAATTCATATACTTGAAGGATGTAAGCCGTGATGTTATAAGATCTGATAAGATCGTTTCTGACTCTCAGAAAATATGCAGTAGGTCTGTTGATGGTGGACTGGTGTTTTACTGTAACGAAGACAAACGTCACAATATCCCAAATCTGTGCAAACGAAGACATGGGCGCAATTGTGACGATGTTTTTTTTCAGTGTATAAATAATCCTAACGAGTCAGTTTAAGTTTAAAGAACTTAAATAAAAGATTGTTTACCTCTCCATGCTCACTAAAGCTTATTTCGCTCGAATTGCATTACTTCACAACTGTCACCAGTCATGCGATATCCGTAGTTTACTGAAATGACTGAAAGCACCGACTGATCTCCTGCATTAAGAGTAAAATATTTGAGATCGTTCCATGTTGCATTTATATTTTCGTGAAATAAAATATGTTCTATAAATAAGTATTCACTGCTCTTCATCTAACACCAGGATGGCACACAAGATGAGTTTGCGTCGCAAAAGAAGAAAAACCTGAAGAAGAGGCTGTCAAATTTGCATCGTCGTACTATGAAGGTAACAGACTTTAAACATTGAGACGCTTGACGGAGTCATTTGTAGGGGGAGCTAAGGCATTGCATTACAGATTTAAAAAAAAAAAAAATTCAAAGTCACCGTTAAACTGGAACTCAATGTTTTCATTATTCGTTTCTCTTTCCCTGTTTCACAGAATGAACAAGTCCTTCGACCGAACACAGATGACCATTCGCTGCATCAAGATTTTAAGGTATTTTCATTGAATTTATTTCATTTATTGAAAAGGAACATGTTTATCAAGAAACGTTATCTTGTGTGTGTGTGAAATGAAACAATATCTTTAACTTTATTTAATATCAGGATGTTGCTGTAACTGAAGCACCAGTTCCTTATCGACGCACAACTACATGGCCTGAGGTATGGCATATTATACCCTTAGGGAAATGTCCATCTTATTGAGGTACGGCATATTATACCCTTAGGCCTTAGGGTAATGTCCATCTTATTGAGGTATGGCATATTATACCCTTAGGGAAATGTCCATCTTATTGCTTGTCTTCTTTGCATAACATCACTATGACATTGTTTTCGTGTGATTACTATGATGCCCTCTCATACAGGTTGTATTCCTGTTCTTCTTTGGTTTTGGACCCCTTTGTTTCAGAAAGCGCAAGAGATGAATATGCCCGAAGACCTCTTTGGACCTCACAGTGGTCCTTCAAAGGTATCAAACTGAATGAGTATTCATGTGTTTGGATAGTGTGGGAGCTTTCCTTTTGGATATGTCACTAATTACAGTGTTTAACAGGACACTGAACTTCATGCGAATCACAAGGAACAAGACTATTATGGGATGGACCTTCAGGATGGAAAGGTATAACTACTCCAAATGAGGAAAACTCATGGATTTGGCTTTATTGTTGTATGAGTGTCTTCTCATGTTATTGTCCTTTGAAGGAGCCAAGAAGAAGATGAATTTGTTCATGTCTATAAGTGTAAACCAATGAAAAAAGCTTGTGTGTCTGTGTTCTCTTGCTTTCGTTCTTACCACGTATGTCCTGTAAGCGTGTCCAGGTACCATACCTGGTCTACGCTGATCCTAGGCTTTTCCAGGCTTGCTGTAAAGTTCCTTTTTTCTGCTGATTTCACCCTTCCTTTGTCTACATGCTGTGGAAACCATTTATGCATTTGTGCCCCTTCGCAATTGTATTTTTTGAATGTTTAAGACTATTCATTTTTGCATCTGGAAAACTTTGACCCACAACACATTTTGATCCTTTTTCTCTCTCTCCTGGCATAAGATACACATACAATATACAATCCATATGAACAATCTGTGCCTCTTGTTTATATCTTTACCTAAAGGCAAATGATGCTCTTGTACGTTGTTTTTGGCATTGCAGTATAATAATTCACTGTTTTTAGGTTTTCCTGGATGAGGACGTCCCAAAGAGGGATGCTGATCATCACGAGGAGGAGGGACCACATGTCAAAAAGAAGAATAAAAAGGTAGCACAGGCCTGTTAACAATTTCACAACGGTCTGCTCATATAAAGAAAGTTTACAAATTGCATCTTTATTTTTGTTTTACACAGAAGAAATCAATCAAAATCACCGTTCCCCGGTTGACTTGGAAAGATTATACGGTATGTTTTTTTGTTTTGCTTGTGGCAGAGCATGTATTTTGTCTCTGCGTTTTGTGTGTTTGTGTGTGTGTTGAGTATCTATTATGTATGTGAGCTGCTTGATGCATTGTCATTTGTTTTTGTGTTTGCATTTTCATACATACAGAATAATAATCATCCATATGGAGATTCCCCTGGATTGCCAAACAAGGACTATTACCTGCCAGAGGGGGCGAAGGTAAAAGAGCCATGCCTGCTAGTGATGTGTGTGTGTGTGTGTGTGTGTGTGTGTGTGTACTACTTTGGTTTTAGGAATATGTGTAAGTTGGCACTGTAAGTTGGCATCTATGTTCATATGGATCATGTGTGTGTGTGTGTGTGTGTGTGTGTGTGTTTTGCACACAATCAGGGTACAGATTATGAATCATCTGAAGCAATGAGGAGGGATTACTACTCATCAGCTACACCAAAGGTAAAAGAGCCTTTCCTGCTTATCGCTGGAGTGTGTGTGTGTGTGTGTGTGTGTTTGTGTGTGTCCACACATCTCTGTTGAGAAGTATGATGGCGTTAGCATTGTCATCTATATTTGTGTGTGTGTGTTCTGTCACTCATACAGAGCATAGACCAGCAGTATGATGATCCGTCAGGACTTATGAGCAGTGATCACTACCTGTCACACAGACCAAAGGTAAATGAGCCTTACCTGGTGTGTGTGTGATTTACTACCTGTTATCCCTGGTAGGGTGTGTGGTTGTGTGTGTGTGTGATTACTACCTGTCACATAGACCAAAGGACAAAGAGCCACCCCATTCATCACTGTCTGTGCCCAACCCTTAGACACACCTCAACTAGAAATGAGCTTGAAGTGACTACTGTATGAGCGTGCCAGCTAGCCTCAAACTTATTTAATTATCAATCAATACATATTACAGGTTAATATTAACACCTATTAAGTTATCAGTCAATACATTTTTTTGTTATTTTTTTTGAATGGCTGCAGTTTTTTTTTGTTGCCAGATGGACACATTTGATAAGATGGTGGACGATCTTCTGTTCTCTAGTGTTCAGCCCTTAGTGTACTATTTTGTGTGTGTGTGTGTGTGTGTGTGTGTGTGAACATGCCTTGTTAAATTTCAGTGTTTGAAATTTGTTCTGTCAAAGGAGCGAGACCGGTTCCCCACAGTAGGAGAGTCACCCGAGTTCCCTTTTATGGTTAGTGAAACACACACACACACACACACACACACACACAATCACATATACACCTGTGCATCCACACAGAAAGTGTCATGAAGATGACTGTTGATTGTTTTTTCAGGGAAATGTTGATTCAGCAAAGAATGAATATGGAACCCTATCCAGCCCAAGCCTCAAGGTACAGGGAAGAAATGTGCCATACATAGAGAGTTTATAGGTTTGATGTGGTTTAAAATGTGCCATACATAGAGAGTTTATAGGTTTGATGTGGTTTAAAATGTTCCATACACACAGAGTTTATAGGTTTGATGTGGTTTAAAATGTTCCATACATACAGAGTTTATAGGTTTGATGTGGTTTAAAATCCGCTCTACCATTGATCTGTTTGTACCAGCCTCTTCATTTTCCATCCTTCTAAACACCCGTCTCACCAACCTGTCTTTTAGGAGGACTATGTCCACCCCAGCCTCACTCATAAGGGCACGGATCTGTTCATGGCTGATGAGAAACATGGAGATCAGATGAAGAAAATGGAGGATTGTAAACCGGTATGCAATTACGTATTAAGTTCTGTAACGGTATATATAAGTATCTATAACAAAAATATGAATCGCTAGAATGAAATGTACTACTCTGTAGGTATATGATACATTCATGTACAAATGTGAATACATACTGTTACAATAAAGTATTACTTGCACTGTGTTTTTAAACATCTTTGTTCCTCATTTCAGAAAAAGCCCTCGAAATTCGGTGTTCAACTTCGTCGAAAATCAAAGGTCAGTGTTTGTTTTCCTAGTCTAGTTTAACCAATAACATTTTCCATTCTTGGAAAAGTGTATGTTTGCTTGCGTGTGGTAAGTTTGTGATTGGCTGACTTGCATTTATGTTTATTTATATTTCACCCAGGATAAGTTTTTCGAGGAAGGGTCAAACTGGAAGTCAGGACAATCAGATTATCAACCGTCACCTCAATTTAAGGTGCATTTTCACTGTCTTTGACATTTACACATGCTAACTATATATTTACACACGTGTGTGTGTGTGTGTGTGTGTGTGTTTTAAGCATGCTCACAGCCCTATGCATTGACAAATGTTCTCTACGTGTGTGGTTCCAGTCGGACCCGATGGAAGATGAGTTCTTTCATGAGGATGCAGATGTGTTCATGGAGGGACGACAGGGCAGAGGACGGAGGACGGAGGAAGACTATGGACCGGTTCGTCCTCTAACGTTATCGTTGTCTCACGGAGTTGTGCACATCTCTGCCACACACTCGCTGACTCACACACACTCACTGACTCACATTCACTCTCACTGACTTACAATCACTCACACACTTACTCACTCACACTCAGTGATTTACAATCCCTCACTTACTCACACTCACTGCCCTACTCACTCACACTCACTGATTTACAATCTGACTTACTCTCATTCCCTCACACACTCACTGACTTACAATCCCTAACTCACTTACTTTCACTCACACTCACTCGCTCACAATCCCTCCCTCACTTACTTTCACTCATTCACACTCAGTGGCACGTGAAAGTAAGTGAGTGAGTTCGCTCGCTCGGGTAGGGGTGATGCAGTATAGGGGTGATACTGCAGTAGAGGGCACTCTTAATGAGGGGGTGATGAGGGGGTGATACTAATTACCTGTGTGTGTGTGTGTGTGTGTGTGTGTGTAGTTGTATATTATGTTCATTTTCACGTTTCCATACGCTGTAATATGCAGACCCACACATGTTTTATTATGTAGGTCTACAAATATGCAGAATTTTTTTTTTTTTTAGGTCTTGATATTTCCTCATTGTTTAACTGGACGATTATGGAACATGACATGCAACTCCACGACACAAAGAAATATTTTTGTAAAATATTTTGAACATGTTCTAAATTAGACATTTTTGGTGGATCTGTTGTTTCATATTACCTGTTTACCATGTGTTGGTTAGAAATATCTGAAGGACCACTTCCCAGACAAGCACACTGTTCATCAGGAGGACCATGGGCTAAACAGAGAACTTGACGCCGGCAAGAAGGTATAGTTTTAAATATTAAACCATATTGATGTATGTTTATAGAGGTTGTCGCAATAATTTCTTCTGTTGTAAATAAAAGGGCAAGATCTTAATTCTGTTTCTAAATCTAAAGAGTGATTTCCCCCTCTTTTAAATTAACAATAGAAGAAATCACGAAAGTTCTCTATTCCAAATCTGACTCGGAAAAACCAGAAGGTGAGTAGTTAAAGATATCTCTGTCTCTTTTTTTGCTTCATGTTGCTATTATTTAAACAACAACAATAATGTTTTCATAGGTTTCGTAGTGATTTATTATATGTGCCAGACCATCCTGTCAACAGTTCTACAATCTTGCACAAATATACTCTCCCATCATTTTAAAAAGGGCAGTGAAGGAGCAGTACTCTTCCCAATTCTTTTTCTTGACTGTGTGTGTGTGTGTGTGTGTGTGTGTGTGTGTGTGTGTGTGTGTGTCTATCCTTATCTGAGTACAGAGTAAATCCCAGCAGTATGAAGATCCCCCGGGAGCAACAAGCAGTGACTACTATCTGTCAGATGCTGCAAAGGTAAAAAAAAAAAACTGATAATAATAATATATCTAAATCACTTAGTCATTACTCCAGAGGCCATGGGGCGAGTTCACTGCAGTAACTAATAATAATAATGATAATACATTGTATTTGTAACACACTTTTCATTCCAAAGAATGAGTGCCAACATAGTGGTGTGCTAACTGTGATGTGTTGGTTGAGAAAGAGACACACAATCATACAAACACATTCCTGTCATGCCTGTTCATCCTTTTCTTACACACACACACACACACACACACACACACACACACACACACACACAACACGTGGAACAGTAATGTCACTAGAGGTCATCGTAGAGAACAACATGAGATCGGAATCTCAGATTAGAGCTATCTACACAAGGGGATTTATAGAAGATGATAATCCAGATGCATCCTGGTCACTCCCAAAACCAAAGATACACAGTCAGTCTCAGCAATGCAAGAAACACAAGTAAACATAATTTTCTTTCATCTTGTCCGACACCGTATATATACAGTATCTATTTCATGTATTCCCCGCCTAAGGTAAACTCATGACATGAGATGCCTTGTCATGGTAGCTTTTTTTTTTCATGCGGTCTGCTTCTGCCGCCCAAACCTGTCAGACTGGTTTAGTCAGTGTCGTTTGGTTCTTGTTTTGTACCTGGAGTGGGTCATTCCTTACACATGACAAAGACATGAGGAAGCGCCTGTTGTTAAAAAAAGGCCTCAGACATCTCGTGGGAACTAGGCCCTTTTCTCCTTTTTTAAGAAGGAACTTGAGCAGATGTATTATTAACAACAACAACTACTACTACTACTACTACTCATACATGAATACATAAAATGGGGAGGGCTATTAACCATTCATCCATCCATCCTCCATGTTTTTCCTATTTTCTTCCTGGTATCTCTATCTATCCATCTCAGGTGGAGTGGACTTCATCTCAGATGGACGTGCGGAGATCATGCGCCGAGGAGGAGGAAGAGGAGGAGCGACTGGAAGGGTTGCCTGAGGAAGATGAGGGGGTGGGACACTTTTTACATTTGTGCAACATGTCTTCAGTTAAGAGACTGACTTTAGAAAGCACTTAATTCAAGAATCTTAATTGTCCTACGTCCTTTTTACAGGACACTGACAGCCTCATGGAGTGGTGGAATACTGTTGAAAGTGAGTGTCTATCACACGCAAACACTCACACACTCGCGCACACACACACACACACACACACACACACACACACACACTGCTTAAACACTTGCAGAGAGAGTCACACCACAGCACAGAGGCACGTTCCTACTTCACAATGACATGGTCACACACACACATGATGACACACATCCCTGTTTTGTGCAGTGTGGGATGAAGTACCCTCAGATGGAGAGAGCACTGTCAAAGAGGAGGAGACAAAGTAAGATGAGCCTCCAAATCTTTCCTGATCTTTGAGTTAAAAAAAAGTGATCAAATTAATTAATTTATTTGAGATGTTGGGTTTCTTGTACTTTTCTTTTGTGGTGTCTGTCCATCTGATTGTTTTTTTTGTTTCCCTTTTTTGTCTATCATTCTCACTCTCACTCTCACTCTCACTCTCACTCTCACTCTCTCAGGTCTTTCACTCAGATGGCGGACAGGGTGCACCGTGGCCTCCGCGTCTTCAACAAGGTGTTCACGGAGCAGGCCGAGGTGCTCTACCAGCACGCGCTCATTCTGCACGGCATCGCCGATGACCTGAGCACCTTCCACCACCGCGCCAAGGTGGGCAGCATTACCGGAGGCACCACCATGGCCGTGGGTGGCGCAGCAGCCATCGCGGGTCTGGCGCTGGCACCGCTCACCTTCGGCGCCTCGCTGGTGGTGTCGGCGGTGGGTCTGGGCGTCGTGACGGCGGGCGGCATCACCTCGGCGTCGGCGGCCATCTCCGACAGGGTACACGACTTGCAGGACCGCAAGAAGATCGAGGTGGTGGCCGGTGACTACCTGACACGGCTGAACGAGGTGGCGCGCTGCCTGGGCTACGTGCGCGAGGGCATGGGCCGGCTCGCGCGCCACCCGCTGCTGCGGCGCAACAACTACTACGCCAGCAGCGACTGGGACGTGCGGCGCGCACTGCAGATGGTGAGCCTGGTGCGCGAGCCGGCCGACCGCGCCGCTGACGTGGCCGAGAGGGGCACCGCCACACTCTCGGGCCTCTTCAAGCACATGGACCACTACTTCGTGGACAAGGGTGGCAAGCAGGAGCTGCGCAAGACCTGCAAGAAAGAGGCCACGGCACAGGTGCACTCGGTGGCCACCATACTGCAGGAGGGGCTGCAGGAGCTCAACACCATCCGCGAGCAGATGCTGGATGCCTATGGCAACATCTGAAAAGACTACAGTTCCCACAATCCCATTGTGGAAGCATGTTCTTGGCTAACAAAAAAAAGCACAAGATATCCTCAGGAGCACCAGGATGTATTGGAGGTGTATGATACTCTATTGAATTGTTAGGTGTGTTCAGAATCATGTGAATGAACAACAGTTCCCATAAGCTGAAGAGGCCATAGGGATACAATACTTAATAACATACATAATCGTCAAAAGCCTATCTCTGTATACGTGCCATGATTTTATATTGGCTGGTCTGTTTATGTCTGTCGTCATGTCAAAGGTGGTTAAATACTCAGTGATTCCAAATATCTTACAGCAGATCAAAATATGCACCTTTAACAGTTTTTCCTATTTATATGGGTGTAATGCTGAACAAAAAATATTCTTAGACTCTTTCTTTGGAGAAACAGCATGTCTACACATTGCACATTTGAGCTTTTTTAAATTAATAATCTTAATAGTTTTGTTATTTGTTGTGACCTTTTTTTTCCCTTGTTATAATGTTTGCATAATAATAACTTGTACATTTTGCAATAATAAAACACAGGTAATCCAATCTTGCTAAGTTTATATCTACTCATTCTTCACACTCATCACACACATAACAGGGAAATGTGATTTGTTTGTCTCCTTTGTAACTCGTTTCGAGTAAGATGTTTGTTGTATTTTTCCATACAAAAAAAACCCCTTCCCAACAGGAGAGCTTTGTTGTTTTTGTTTTGTGTGTGTGTACGTGACCCCATGGCGGGAAGTAGTCTAGCAAGTGCCTCACACAGACACACCCACACGTCAGGTGCGAGCACAGAATCTGAGCAAAAGGAGGGGAGGGGTTTCGGGTTCATAACTTCAACCCGATGCAAAGAGTTGAATCCCCTGTGGGCACGTAGAGAAGTTTTCAAGTTTGTGTATTAGGTTTCGCTCTCCTCAGAATGAAAAGATCTCCCCCCACACGTTAGTCAGCTGACTTGTAGCCTCATCTGCGAATTCTATGTCGTACTTGTAAAGTTCTAAATCGTATCTGTCTCATTGAAGTTAGACTGGAACTATTCCGCCGGTTACTCAACAGGTGACGTTGTAGGAAGCCTGTAAGAGCTTTACAGAAGTGTCGTAGCCTACTTTGGGGAGAACAGGACATAAAAGACCTTGCCCAAGCGTAAGGTTATCTGTTCTCCAAAAAGGTAAGCTCTTTGGTTCTAACGCAAGGCTGTAGGCTAAAGTTAAATCCTGGTTGTTGCTCTGTTGGCTCGTTTCACCTCCAAATCCGCCATGCAGGCTAACTTGCCTCCATGTTCTTTCGAAGTGAGTTTGCTGACCGACGGCTGTAAGGACACAAAACCTAGCGTAACGAAGAGTAGGCTATTTAAACACCATTTAATAGTAGTGCAAGTACTATGATGACAAAAGCTTAATGTCACATGTTTTCGATGTGGGTGAACAACTTCCCTGCTGTGTCTCAGAATTACTAGCCTTAGTTACTTTGATTTCTTGGCATGTCATAGCCTATTCTATTTAGAAGGCATGGCTCAACCACCAAAGATAACAGAGGACATATTATTGTGAATAGTGGTGTAATGAGGCTCAAGTATGCCTTTTTTCTACTTGTAGATATATACATACCAGGCATCGTTTTAAACCAGAAAAATTCGTATTGTGAAAGTGTGTTGAATTAGACGTTTGACCTTTGAGAGGGCGTTAACTTCCACACCCAACTTCACCACGTCTAAGGCATTTTTAGCCACATGGTGGCGTTCAATCCCCATTAAACCAACCCATGAAGGTAGGCTAGATTTACATGCTTTAAAAAAAATCTGCAATAAATACAGTCATAGGCCTATGTAGCAAACTTGCCACAGAACATCCACAGATGACATACACGTTTGTATCCACTATTCATGCACAGCTTTACACTTATTGATCCTTATGTGTGTGTGTGTGTGTGTGTGTGTGTCTCTGTGTGTGTGTGTGTAGCGTTGCGTGCGTGTCATTCATAATGCAGAAACAGAAGGGATCTCCTTTAGCTCCTCCTAGGCCCACCGAAGAGGTAAATACACATTCAGTGAACGGGTTTGGAATTAGATGTAGGTATTCCTTATTGACTGTGTGTGGATAGGTCACAGAGGTTTGTTTTGACTTTTTGCCAACAGGAGCTTGACAATCCAACCAAACACAGTCTGGAAATGGATAAGGATATTGAATTCAAGACTGAAGTAATTCTGCCTTCCTGAAATGTCTGGAACAGTGTCCTGTTCTTTGCTCCACGCCCTTATTTGCCCTGTGATTCCCTTCCTTCTTGTATCGTCCTCCTCATACCCCCCCCCCCCCCAACGAAAAAAACAAACCACTCTCTCAGCACACTGTTTGCCCATGTGATTATTTGTTAAGTAAAGTAGAACACACTACCATGGCATGCCCAATAAAGCAACAGACTTTCCCTAGAAACACAAAACAGGGCTCTTAATGTTCCCTCTGTTTTATTTGTTCTTTCCAACATGGCTGACTGCCCATCGCAGTGGTACTACCCGCTGGACAACAACGAAGGAAGTAGTGAGCTTGCTCCAAAAAAGGTATTCTTAAATATGCATTTAATTCATTTACATTTATTTTATTTCCTTTCTCCCTGATAATCGCACTTGCATAGGAAAGGGTGTGTCCTAAAAAGAGATTCAGTCCTCTAATACGTCAGGCACGACAATGTTTAATTGTTTAGCATTTTTTATCCTTTGATCTTCCCCATTGCATAATCCGATGAACATACTGTAGTCACCACTCATAATACATGCCTGTGTGTGTGGGCACATGTGCCTGTGTGTGTGTGTGTGCTAGCGTGAAGAACAGCCTTTGGGAAATGGGAATGGGAAACAATGGGAAATTATGTTTCTGTACACAATGTGAAAATATGTGTTTGTGTGTGTGTGTGTGTGTGTTTGGCAGAAATCAGGCATGATGGGGATGATGCAGAAAGTCAACCCATTCAAATCCTCTTCTCAGGTAAACAAACCCCCTATCTGCACACACGTCTCACAAACCCCCTATCTGCATACACATCTCACAAACCCCCTATCTGCACACACATCTCACCACACTCATTGAACTGGCAGAAGATCACACCCTGCTGCGTCTTTTATATATAAACCCCTCCATAAAACATGGGAAAAAATAACCTTACAGTGGAGGAAACATTTATATTTAGAGAACTGCTGCGTGAATTCAATGCGTTGTCCTTAGTTTAACGTACAGTGGATAAAACAAATTATATTTAGGGAATTGCTGCGTGAATTCAATGCGTTGTCCTTAGTTTAACTTACAGTGGATAAAAAAATATATATTTAGGGAATTGCTGCGTGAATTCAATGTGTTGTCCTTAGTTCAACTTACAGTGTATAAAAAAAAATGTATATTTAGAGAAGTGCTGCGTGAATTCAATGCGTTGTCCTTTGTGTGTGTATTTCCTCCTGTCTTGTTTCCTGCCCCATACGCTGTGCCTGTGTCATGAAGAGCTCCACAGCTGGACCACGAGCAGAGGCCTCAGTGGGGACTGCAGGAGGACAAGGCCCAGGCACCAAACAGGTCAGCCAGTGGACTCCACTCGTGTGTGTGTGTGTGTGTGTGTGTGTGCGTGTGCGTGCAGCCCTGAAACACAGCAGAGTGATGTATTGTGAATGTGTGTCTTAGAGAAACATCTCTTTATCTCTGTCTGTCTGTCTGTCTTTTGCTCATTTCTCTCTTACTTTGTGTGTGTGTGTGTGTGTGTTGTACATGTACCACTGATATTATTGTTTAACATGTTGTGTTGTAGAATCCTGGCATGTTTGTTGGTGTCATGCAGAAAGTCAACCCCTTCAAGTCATCCACAGAAGTATGGACCCCTTTCACTGTATCCTACTTCCTCCCAACCTCACTGTTTTAAATTCACACCTGACCTGATCTGGTGGATGGATATTCAGAAACACATACCTTTTTTGTGTTATTGATATTTTCCTTTGTCCCACAGGCGAGAAAGGCTGAACCCTTGCCTTACTCTGAGGAGGATCAGACAACAGTCAAGGTGTGTGTGTGTGTGTGTCTCTCTGTGTTTGTGTGTGTGTGTGTGTGTGTGTGTGTGTGTGTGTGTGTATGTGTGAGCATGGCAAGCATGTGAATTGTTAAGGATAACAAATTAAATATTGAGTTTGCAGACTTCTACACATACACACAATACAGAGAAGAACAGAACCTTCTGT
>NC_045169.1:24111081-24116081 GCF_900700415.2 Clupea harengus | reverse complement strand
CTATGCTACATGGCAATGCTCAGTCTAAATGTAGCTATGCTACATGGCAATGCTCAGTCTAAATGTAGCTATGCTACATGGCAATGCTCAGTCTAAACGAGTGAAGAGGCATACTTGTAGCTATGCTACATGGTAATGCTCAGTCTAGATGTAAGAGTGCAGCACAGCCTTGTTCACCCCCATAGATTTGAACCCGTGTCTAACCCGAACTCATCATGCCGTTGCATACAGGAGCAGACTGTGGAGATTGTGCCATTGGAAATGGCAGAGGTTCCAGCGCCAGGTCAAGGAAATCCTCTGGACACCGAGGACGTATGTCAAACCGCTGGGGGGGGGGGGGGGTGGAGTGAGAGAGAGAGAGAGAGAGAGAGAGAGAGAGAGAGAGAGAGAGAGAGAGAGAGAGAGAGTTGTCTCCATTGTACTGTTCATGAGCAGCATGAGGGGACATAAACAGAATGATGAACAATGCCTTTTTATCTTGTCTCAGGATGAAGATGGCCTACTGGGCTGGTGGAGATCAGTTGAAGGTGGGCTGTGTGTGTGTGTGTGTGTGTGTGTGTGTGTGTGTGTGAGGGAGAACTACAGAGAGGGTACTGTGATTAGCGTGTGTTATATTGTGCTTGTATTTCTGCCAGGTTGGGAAGAGTGGAATGAGTCCACAAGTTTTGAAGAGGGCGAGGAGGAACTGTGCGTACACCAAAACTTTAACCTTTTTGTTACTGTTTCAGTTTATTAAACTTTAAACTTTATTAAACTTTAACCTTTCTGTTACTGTTTCAGTTTATTAAACCTTTAACCTTTATTAAACTTTAACCTTTCTGTTACCGTTTCAGTTTATTAAACTTCAATTGAATTTTTTTTCATGTCTCGTGCACTTTTCCCCCTCTCTGCTCCCTGTCTCCTTCTAATTTTCTCTTTCTCCTTCTCTCTCTCCCTTCTCTCTTCATCCCTCTCTCCCCCCTCTCTCTCTCCCCCCCTCTCTCTCTCCCTCTCTCTCTCTCCCCCACTCTCGTCCTCTCTCTCTCGTCCTCTCTCTCTCTTCCTCTCTCTCTCCCTCTCCCTCTCTCTCCCTCTCTCTCTCCATCAGCGCTGTGGAGGCGGCGGCTGACCGTGTCTTCATGGCGGCACGTCTGTTCGTGCGTCTCTTCAACCAGCGTGGCGCCTCACTGCAGGCCCGCATCCTGGAGCTGCTGGCCTTGGCCGACGCCGCCGACAGCTTCCACAAAAGACGGTGACGGCCAGCGTCGGGGGCGGTGTGGCCAGCGTGGCGGGCAGCATCACCACCATCACCGGCCTGGTGCTGGCGCCCTTCACCATGGGCACCTCGCTCATCGTCACGGCGGTGGGCATCGGCGTGGCGACGGCCGGCGGGTTGGCGTCGGCCTCGGCCAACATCACCGACACGGTGCACTCCAAGACCGACCGCAAGAAGGTGGAGAAGATGATTCAGGACTACCAGGAGGAGATCAAAGACATCAAAGAGTGCCTGGACTTCCTGCAGGTAAGGCTCTGAGTAGGAGTCCAGCTTCTTCAGTACCGGCACCGTGAGTCCTCAAACAGAGTCGTAGTGTGCTAGCTAGAACTATATACAGGTGAAGTTCACAGTGTCTACTTCTGGTACTATGGATCCTCAAAAGGAGAGATATTTTGTCTTATTAGGTATATGAAGTATATCTCATGTAACTCATGTTCCTCACTAACCCAACATCAGCAGTTTATCTGTAGTAGTTGCCCTTATTGTGAACATTATGAATGAAAGTTTTGATTTCTCTGAACTTGCTTTTCCTCTCTGTCTCTCACCTCTTCCCTATGTTCCTCCCAACCACCCCCCCCACCCCCTAAACACACGCACACACACACATACAAACACACACACCCACACACACACACACACACACATACCTCTGTAGACGGGCATGGAGACGCTGGAGGAGTGGCACTTCGAGCAGTACATGGAGAGCCTGTCCAAGCGCGCCATGAACCAGAACGTCAAGCACGTGATGAAGGAAGGCGGCCGCGCCGGCAAGGCGCTGCTTGTCAACACCGAGAGCCTGGTGAGCACCGTGCAGGTCCTCGGCGTGGCCGGCACTGCCGCCAAGGCGGCCCAGGTCATGAGCATCACCACGGGCGTGATGTCGGGCCTCTTCCTGGCGCTGGACGTCTTCTTCCTGGCCAAGGACTCCGTGGAGCTGCGCAAGGGCGCCAAGACGGAGTTCGCCACCAAGCTGCGCGAGGTCTGCAAGGACCTGCAGGACGGCCTGCTGGAGCTCAACAGCATCAAGGCGCAGCTGCAGAAGACCATGGATGGGATTGAAGTTGATGTGGAGGAGGAGGAGGAGGAGGAAGAAGATGAGGATGAGGAGGATGATGATGAAGACGAGTTGTTGAAGTCTGATCCAAAGAAGCTTGCCCAGCTTGAAGAGTAGTTGTGGATGACTTGTGATGAACTGGATTTTTCTTTTTCCTGCTCTCTTCTCCACCTCTCTGACATTCACTCTCTTACTCTCTCTCCCTCCCTCTCTCTCTCTCTCTCTCTCTCTCTCTCTCTCTCTCTTTCATCTTAGTTATGGCACTGTGTGTGCTTCAGTCTCCTTGAACTGGTCCTCGCATCATTGAGCTGTTGAGCAGATATCTGTCCTTAATGACCACAGGGACAGTTCAGATAGACTCTATCCAAAGAAAACTCTAGAGGACAGGAATAACAGTACTCGTCCCGTCCTCTCCCACTCAAGGACAGTAATAACAGTACTCGTCCCGTCCTCTCCCACTCAAGGACAGGAATAACAGTACTCGTCCCGTCCTCTCCCACTCAAGGACAGGAATATCAGTACTCGTCCCGTCCTCTCCCAGTCAAGGACAAGAATAACAGTACTCGTCCCGTCCTCTCCCAGTCAAGGACAGGAATAACAGTACTCGTCCCGTCCTCTCCGACTCAAGGACAGGAATAACAGTACTCGTCCCGTCCTCTCCCAGTCAAGGACAGTAATAACAGTACTCGTCCCGTCCTCTCCGACTCAAGGACAGGAATAACAGTACTCGTCCCGTCCTCTCCCAGTCAAGGACAGTAATAACAGTACTCGTCCCGTCCTCTCCCACTCAAGGACAGGAATAACAGTACTGCTTTACTCCAGCTGTGTTGGGTTCAGATTTGTTAGACATGTCCCACAGGCCTCCATTTTTCTCTCTTTGACAAAAGTGACTAATGATGAGTGATGAGAGACGAGATACTAATGCCATGATGTCACTTACGGACTCCAACCGATTATAAAACCTCTGTTAGAACTGGAAGGAGACAAGAGACGTCACACAAATATTTCATGTATTAATCATGCTTGCCATATGGAGTTTCGCACAAATATTTCGACACTGTCACTGTCAGGTGATCAACCCGTTGGGACCGAACGTAAACACACTACATTGTCCATTGTCACAGTCACAAGCTTGTCTTTCATAGAATGTGACCGGTGTGTTTGAAATTGTGACACAATGTTTAGTGAGACCAAGATACTGGAAGGGTTGCGAGGTTAGCACTCGTGATGTCATCACATGTATGAAATCATGAGCGACATCTAAATATACCGTTTCATACTAGGGGGGGTTATGACCATCAGCACTCCTGACATAAGCATGTGTCTGTAGCCATGATTGTTATAGACTGGGTAGGATTCTGGGTAGTAGGGGAGTAGGCTTGTTAGACTCTCACTTGGCGATGGCTCAAATTGACTATTGTGAATCATGACATTGATTGAGCCATTGAAGGTCATGCTGTTCAGAAGGCATAGGTGTGTGTGACGTGTGGACATCACCGTGGGTGTGTGTGTGTGTGTACAGAAATATGACAATATGTCTATTTTAAGATGGTGAAAAACTACAGGTTACGTGAAGGTTACGTGTCATTTTCCTCACCGACGTCACATAGTGTTCTACTGTGTATTACATTTATTTCAGTTGTGATGTTATGTGCAGAGGTCTAGCTTTTTGTCATTGTTTTGTTTTTGTTTGTATTGTTTTGTTGAAACATTATTCCACTAGTCTGACACTAAAATGAACACTCAGTCTGCTGAAGTGCCAGTTACAGGAAGTAGGTCATGAAAATATAAACAGTGTATTTGTATTACCAAGTGATTTCCCCAGGTCAAGCTCATATAAACAGTGTATTTGTATTACCAAGTGATTTTCCTACCAGGTCAAGCTGGGCAGCACTAGTTGAATGTCCAAATCTGAAAAGTCCCATGGTGATTTGGCAATTGGTGATTTTATGTTGGTATGCAAGATGGAAACTAGTTGTTTATTGACAAGGACTTCATTCTGAGGTGTCACATCCTCTCAAAGATATACTTTCACTCATTTTGAATGTGATCCAATTGAATTGGCACTCAAATTAGTAATGATTTGTCTACTGTTAGGGCTAGGTAAAAATTATCTCCTCACATAATGTGTTGTGATTAACTGAATGTAAACCATTGGGTTCTGTACTGTATCATACTGTAGGTCCGGTCAAAATGAAAACTTCTGTGCCAGTACGCCGCCTTGGTATGGATGCCAAATGTACCAAAGGAATTCCATTGACCTGCCAAAATAAGTTGTTTTCAGATACTATAAAGTAGAGTTGCTGAATTGGGTGTAATGTTTTGTAAGTTTAGTAGTACTAGTAGTGGTGGTGCGAAATCTTAAGGAACTTATTATTATTATTATTATTATTTGAATTTTTACATCTATTCCTATGTATTCTATTTAAGCAAATTTCTTTTGTACAAATTTTAGTGAAATGTGTTATGAAATTATGAATAAACTGTTTTCATCCTAGTCTCTATATCTACAATTATTTATTTTGTCTAAAATCTTTCTTACTACATTTTTATAAAAATGCATATGGTCTTGCCAGTATTTCAACATCACCTATATTGTAAGCAGCCGGAAAAGTAAAATACCAGTTATTCTTGTATGTTCCACAACACACACACCTTTTCATGGTTTCGGGTATTTCATGTATGAGTAGC